>NC_087169.1:19501141-19533641 GCF_035594125.1 Scylla paramamosain | reverse complement strand
GGGCGTAGGAGTGTGGATGAAAGGGTGGATGGAAGAGAGAGGGAGATAAATGAGATTGGAGGAAGTGTTGAGTTGGAAGAGATGGATGTGGAAAGAATAGAGAGAGAGAGAGAGAGAGAGAGAGAGAGAGAGAGAGAGAGAGAGAGAGAGAGAGAGAGAGAGAGAGAGAGAGAGAGAGAGAGAGAGAGAGGTGAGGAGAATTATATGAGACAAGTAGGAAAGAAAAATGTGAGAGAAACAGGAATAGGACGAAGAGAAGGAGGAGGAGGAGGAGGAGGAGGAGGAGTTAACGAAAGAGGAGGAAGAGTAGGAGGGAGAACGAATGTACAAGGTTAGGAAGCTAAAAAAAAAAAAAAAATAGAAGAAAGTTTAGAATAGAATAGAAGAAAGTTTAGTTTGGAAGTGAGAGAGAGAGAGAGAGAGAGAGAGAGAGAGAGAGAGAGAGAGAGAGAGAGAGAGAGAGAGAGAGAGAGAGAGAGAGAGAGAGAGAGAGAGAGAGTGAGAGTGGGGAGATTTGAGAGTGGAAGACAGAGGCGTGGAGATAAGTGGATTGTGGAGGAGGAGGAGGAGGAGGAGAATGGAGGAAAAAAAAAAAAAAATAAATAAAAACAAGGAAAAATTAACTGAAAAAAACACTTAACTCGTCTATTTTAATAAAAGTACATGAAAGGATATCATAAGGAATAAAAAAAATATTAATGACAGGAAAAAGTTGAAATGAAGGATGAGTGAAAGGACAGGATGGAAGATAGGGTTAAGAGGTGGATTAACACGGCAGGGTGGACTGGACGGGGTTGAGAGGAATGCTCTATGGATTGGCAGGGTGGAGGAAGGGTGGACGGAAGGAACAGTTGGGTATCCACGCCCTCAGAGTGTCCCGAAGCCTCCCTGGACTCGGAAGTAATTGTCGCCACACGCTGGGAGAATGGCAATGCCCCTCCTCCTCCTCCTCCTCCTCCTCCTCCTCCTCCTCCTCCTCCTCCTCCTTTTCCTCCTCTTCCTCCTCCTTCTCGTGTTTTATTCCCTGCCTCTTTACTAAATTTAAGAGATTCTTTGGTATTTATCTAAATGTTTCCTCTTTGTTCCTCCTTTTCCTCGTCTTCGTCCTCGTATTTCTCCTCCTCCTCCTCCTCCTCCTCCTCCTCCTCCTCCTCTTCCTCCTCCTCTCGTAAGGATTAACAAATCACCTACAGTTTGTTCTTTCTGTGTGTTCCTTTGTGTTCTTCATTCTCTTTACCTTCCTCCTCCTCCTCCTCCTCCTACCCCCCTCCCGTAAAGACTAAAAAAAAAAAAAAAACTACAACTTGTTCTTTCTTTATGTTCCTTTGTGTTCCTCGTCCTTGTTTGATTAAGTAACATACAGAAAGTGACATTTAATATACAATTCCGCGCCAGCAGTCGAGGAAGTACCATTATTTCCACTAGTATTAATGGTAGTAGTAGTAGTAGTAGTAGTTGTAGTAGTAGTAGTAGTAGTAGTAGTAGTAGTAAGTGTACCGTAGTAGCATGAAGATTAATAGCAGTAGTAGGGAGAGGAGAAATCTGAGGGAGGAGCAGGAGGAGGAGCAGGAGGAGGAGGAAGAGGAGGTGGTGGTGGTGGTGCTGTTAGTGAGGATTTGATGGCAGCGATACCCCGGATTATGCAGGAGGGAACGTGTGGGGATTAGCTTCTCTCTCTGTGTGTGTGTGTGTGTGTGTGTGTGTGTGTGTGTGTGTGTGTGTGTGTTGGACCGACGCAAGGTAGGAGAGAGGAGAGAAGGGGATGGAGGGAAGAGGATGATAACAGAAGGAAGGAGAGAGATACTAGTGAGAGGGATGGATGCGAGAAAGGGAGAGAGATGAGGGAGAGTTGATGGGAGGGAAAAGATAAGAGGAAATACAATTTTTTTTCCCTTTTAATTTACGAATATGAGGTAAGAATGATGAATTAGACACGAAACAGGTTTACTACTACTACTACTACTACTACTACTACTACTACTGCTACTGCTACTGCTACTACTACACTCACAAGATCAAAACAGGCAGGCCAGGTCAATATTTTTCAATACTTTTCTGTTTTCGTCGCGTCTGTAAAGTTGTTACTTCAAAGACTACCTCTCATCCTCTTCCTCGTCCTCCTCCTCCTCCTCCTCCTCCTCCTCCTCCTCCTCCTCCTCCTCCTCCTCCTCTTCTTGATGGATCCTTTGAGTCTGCACTGCTTCGTCTTCTGTATGGTAATGCCTCTTTAGAGAGAGAGAGAGAGAGAGAGAGAGAGAGAGAGAGAGAGAGAGAGAGAGAGAGAGAGAGAGAGAGAGAGAGAGAGAGAGAGAGAGAGAGACTTTTATTGTATTTATTCTTTTGTTCCATATCAGCTTGACATGATTTGTGTTTCTCCCGAGGGTAGGGAGGAAAGGGAGGAAAGGAGGGAAGGGGAGGGGGAGTAAGGGAAGGAGAGGGAGAGAGGGAAGAGAAAGAGGAAGAGGGGACAGGTTAGATAGATGCAGTGACGGTGATGAAAGGTCACTAAGAGAGAGAGAGAGAGAGAGAGAGAGGGGGGGAATGGTATATGGGAACGTGAGGTTTGGGGAAGGAAGGGAGGAAGGAATGAGAGATGAAGTGGAGAAGGACTAGAGAGGGAGAGGGACAGAGAGAGGGAGAGGGAGGGAGAGTGGGTGCCATGCGGACCAATCAAGGGGAGTGTGTGAAGCGGAGTAAAAGTCTCAGAGGAAGAGGAGGAGGAAGAGAAGGAAGAGGAGCAAGAGGATAAAACTCCGTCGTGCCCTCAAGGGTAGAGACTTTTCCCTCCGCCTTTCCTCACTCCCTCCCTCCACCCTTCCTTTTTCTTTATTTTCTTTTCCTCCCTTCCTTTACTTCCCTCATGTACGAAAACTTGGGAGGAAGGGAGAGGAGGATTGGGAGAGGAGAGAAACAGGAGGAAGAGGGGATGGGAAGGATAATGATAGATTTTTGGCTTGTTTGCAATATTTTCCTCTTTCTTCCCTTGCTTCCTTCATGAACGAAAGGCTGAATGAATGAAGGAAGGGAAGGAAAGGAGGGAGGAGGGATGGAAAGAGGAGGGAAACATGATGAAAGGAAGATAGGAAGGTTAATGATAAAATTTTGACTAAGATGCACAAATAAATAGATAAAAAAATGATTCTAGTGTATGTTATTGATATACAGAAATATATAAACAGAGAAAAAAAGGATATTCTGTCGTATTTAATTGTGATTTTTATAGTCAGGAAATAGTGAATATGTAATTTGTTGGGGTTATTTTAATATAACGACTTATTTGTATGCTAATGTAGTTATCAGCCAGCAAAGGCCAGCGTGATTTGGTGCTCTCATTGCCTCGCGTGGCGGAAAATCAGACTTATGCTGCCATACTTGACTTTATGAATAGTGGATGGAAACTTCACTGACTTTAATGTGTGTTAAGTGAAACGTAGCAGTCCACTCCTCTTCCTCCTCCTCTTCCTCCTCGTTGTTATCTGCCGCTTCCTCCTCCTCTTTCTCGTCATCTTCATCTTTTTTTTTCTCTTCTTCCTGTTCCTTTTCTTGCTGTTTTTATGTTTGTTCTTCCTCTTTATCATCATCTCTTCCTTCTTCCTCCTCCTCATCTTACTCTTCTTCATCTTCTTCCTTTTCTTCCTCTTCCTTCACTTCCATCTTCCTTCTTTTTCCTCTTCCTCCTCTTCCTCACTTTCCTTTTCCTCTTGTTCTTTTGTTCTTGTTCTTGTTCCTCTTGATCTCTTCCCCCTCCTCCTCCAATATTGATTCAAATTGCGCCTCCCTTCCACCGCTTCTTACTCCGGATGCCAGACCGAACCTAAATCCGGAGCACTTTGGGGCTTCGCTAGTCGGTTCAAGACGGTTCGAATTATAGATTGGGTCGTGTGAGACTTTCCGACTTTTCCTCCTCTCTCTCTCTCTTACTCTCTTTCTGCATCTCCCCTTCCTAATCTCTCCCCATCACCTTCTCTCGCTCCGTCCCCCCGTCTCTGTCTATCTCTTTTTCTCTCTTTCGTCCCCAAGTTTGGTGAGGGAAAGTTACGTGTGTTTACCGCTAAGAGGGAAGTTGTTTGCACTGGGAGAAGAAACTCGGCCTCCTCTCTTCTCTCTCTCTCTCTTCGATTCAAGATCCTTCCCTCCCTCCCAACTGGCTCGTTACTATTTGCATGAGTGGGAGGGAGAGGGAGGGAGAGAAAAAGGAGAAGAGAAATGGGTAGTTATAGAACGGGGAGACTGAGGGAGAGGGAGGAAAGAAGGATGGAAAGGAGGTATGGAGAGACAGAAGGATAAGTGTGAGGTGGGTAGGTATTAGGAAAAGTGGAAAGGGACACATGGCATAGACAAGGGATAGAAGATAGATAGATAAAAATGGAGGAAGGGAAAGGAGATAGATAGGTATAGAAGGGAGGGATGGAGAGAGAGAGAGAGAGAGAGAGAGAGAGAGAGAGAGAGAGAGAGAGAGAGAGAGAGAGAGAGAGAGAGAGAGAATGCATAAGTTTTCAGAAGGCGTTGGGAAAGTGGAAATGAGTTACAGGGAAAGGTGGAGGAGTGGAGAGGAGGGATTACTCTCTCTCTCTCTCTCTCTCTCTCTCTCTCTCTCTCTCTCTCTCTCTCTCTCTCTCTTTGGTGTAATGTTTGCTAATCTTCTTCTTATTGCCGGATAAGAGGTACTGAGATCCTCCTCCTCCTCCTCCTCCTCCTCCTCCTCCTCCTCCTCCTCCTCCTTCGGCTGGAGGGATTGGGGTGGTGGGGAGGAGCCTTCTTCTGTGCTATCCTGTCTCTCCCACTAACAATAGTTACCCAAACAGGCAAGTAAGGACTACAGGGTCTGTTGCTGTTTGGTCTTCCTTTGTATTCCTTTGTATATTTTCCTCCTCCTCCTCCTCCTCTTCCCCGCCCACCTGCATTACCTTAATTACCCTCCCTCATGAGTTCACCTGTCGGGAAGTGGAGGAATTGGTAGAATATATATATACACCAACTGAGGTGAACGAAATGGAAAAGGTTTTGATCTCTCTCTCTCTCTCTCTCTCTCTCTCTGTATGTCTCCCTTGTTTTGTTTTTCCATTTGTTTTTTTCCCTTTGGTTTATTTAAAATCTCGCTCACTGTACTGTGTTTTCCACCTTTTTCCTGCCCTTTTTTCCTATTTTTTTCCTCTTCCCCACTTATTTGTTATGCCGTGGGTAATGTCCTCCCGTTTATCATGTCGGCCATCTGTCTTCCTCTCGTCCTTCTCACTCCCTCTCCCTCTCCTCCTCCCCCTCGCCCTGTTCCTCCTTCTCCTCCCTTTCCCATATCCTCCCTCCCATTGTAAAATTTACACCTCCATCTGTCACGCCTGGGGTGCAGCATCACTCGCTCCCCAATCCCCACAGACTACCTTCCCACACCCCCTCCCTTATCCCTACATCTGTCCAGTCTAGGGGTGCAGCATCATTCACCCCCAACGCCCCACAAACTATCTTCCCGCACCCCCTTTACCCTTCCATATGTCCAGTCTGGGGTGCAGCATACTAATCTCCCTACTCCCCACACTACCTTAATCCCACCCCCACTAGTTCTCCATCTAGAGGTGCAGGATCACTCGTCCCCAAACTCCCCACACTACTTCCCCGCACCTCCCCTACCCCTCCATTTGTCCAGCGTGGGGTGCAGCAAGAGAAACACATTGAAAGTTAGTACAGGAAAATATTCAATAAGATAAAAGCACTTCTAATTATTACCTTTAACCACCACCCCTTTTCTCCCCCTTGTTCACCTTTTTTACTCCACTATTTAATTATCCTTCCCTATCTCTTCTCCTTCTTGCTCTCCCCTCTCTCTGTCTCCCTCGTATTCTCCCCTCTGCCTCCCTCTGTGACCTATTTAATCGCAGGTGAAAGGTAATGTAAACAACAGGTAAACTCGAGTACTTCCCACGGTCCAGGTGTGTTTACTAGTGTCTCCTAAATGTTGCTGCTCACTTGACTTAATTATTTAGTCTACCTGGGAGAGAGAGGGAGAGGAAGAGAGTGGAGGGTTGGTGTTTTAATTCCTTTTTTATGATGTTTGCTTCTCCATAAGCCGACTTCTTAACTCACTCCCCTTCCCCTTTTCCCCTCTTATCCTCTTGATTCCCCTCACTATGATTTCTCTCTCTCTCTCTCTCTCTCTCTCTCTCTCTCTCTCTCTCTCTCTCTCTCTCTCTCTCTCTCTCTCTCTCTCTCTCTCTCTCTCCTGTTCCCAACACCCTCTCTTCACTTCGGAAAAAATCATAAATGCTTAATTTCAGACAGGGAGAATTCTGTGTGTGTGTGTGTGTGTGTGTGTGGGACATTTGATATTAAGTGGCAGGGGAGAAGAATTAAATTTCATAACCACATGCTAAACACAATTAGGTAACAATCTTTATATGAAAAAATAACATCATATTTTGTTTAAGCATTATCATAATTTTTATCCTCTCCTTCCTTTCTTTTCTTCCTTCCTTTCATTATTTGCTTCCTCCTTTCTTTCCTTCCTTCCTTCCTTCCTTCCTTCCTTCCTTCCTTCCTTCCTTCCTTCATTCCTTCCTTCCTTCTGTTCTTTTATCCTTCCTTTCATCGTTCCTCATTTCCTCCTTTACTTCTCCTTCCTTCCTTCCTTCCTTCCTTCCTTCCTTCCTTCCTCATTTCCTAATTTACTTCTTTTCCTTTCTTCCTTCTGTCCTTTTTATCCTTCCTTCCATTTCTGCCTCTTTTCCTGCACTTCCCACACCACCACCACCACCGCCCACACCACCACCACCACCACCACCACCACCCGCCCAAGTATACCCTCCAGTGTGCCAAGTAGCGCCTTTGGAGTGCCATAAATTACCGGAGCATTCAATTCTTCCTCCTCCACATCCACGGCGGCGGCAGGATTTGGCGAAGGAGTCGAAGAGAGAGAGAGAGAGTTGGGGGATCTAACGCCGGAAACCAGAGACAAATGGAGAAAAAATTGACTATCCTTGTTGAAAATTTGTCCTTATGAGAAGAAAATTTACCGTTCAATCTCTGTGCGTGTTCTCAAGGGCGGAGAGGGAGAGGGAGAGGGAGAGAGAGAGAGGGAGAGGTGTGTTTGTAAGATAGAGTAGGAGAGGGAGGAGAATTCGTGGGGAGGTGTTTTTGAAAGATCGTGGGGGAGGATAAGAGAATAAAGGGTGAGAGGGGAGGAGGCTGGGAGTGTGCATGATTGCTAGGGATTTGGAGGAGGAGGAGGAGGAGGAGGAGGAGGAGAAAGATAGGAAACAAGAGGAGGTGAAGGAGAAAACAGGAGGAAAAAAAGAAAAAGAGAAAGGGAGAAGGTGAAAAGTGGTGATATAACGTTTTTATCCTCCAGAGAGAGAGAGAGAGAGAGAGAGAGAGAGAGAGAGAGAGAGAGAGAGAGAGAGAGCGGATGGAAATGTAGCGATATTTTCCTTCCCCTTTTCGTATCAGCAGTGCGTGTCGAAGCCAGATTTGGAAAGTTTTGAGGGGTGTGCTGAGAGAGAGAGAGAGAGAGAGAGAGAGAGAGAGAGAGAGAGAGAGAGAGAGAGAGAGAGAGAGAGAGAGAGAGAGAGAGAGAGAAGGAAGGAAGATAGTCGTGAAAAGTAGATGAAACGTGACCCTGGTACAGAAAAAAAGGAAAAAAAAACAGAGACCAAGAAATAAAACCGTAAGAAACGAACGAACGAACAAGAGAGAGAGAGAGAGAGAGAGAGAGAGAGAGAGGAGAGAGAGAGAGAGAGAGAGAGAGAGAGAGAGAGAGAGAGAGAGCCTCGAGAGAACAGAATTAACTAAGTTCCTCGCGAAATTCTAAGTCCTGAGTCGTTTGGTTAAGAAAAATCATCAAGACGCGGCGGAGAGGAACGAGAGAATGAAAGCAGAACCGCGAGAAATAGCGAGGCAGTGCAGGACATAACACTAAAACTAAGACAGGACGAGGGACATGACAGGGACAAGAGTGACAGGAGAAGGATAAGAACACAAGATAAATAGGAGGGCATGGGAGGAATGGGGGAGGATTGTAAATAGAAGATAAGGAGAAATAGGAAGGGATAGGATGGGTAATGTAAATATAAGAGACATGAGGAGGACAAGACTAAAAGGATAGAGAAGAAAGATGAAGACACAGGATATATACGAAGGAATAGGATAAGAAGAATAGGAGAAAAAAGACAGTGAGGACAAAGAATGGGATAACATGAGGAAAAAGTGAGAAAACGAATAAAACTAGATAATAGAAATAATGCAAGACGTGGATAGATAGAAAAAAACAACTAGAAAACAAGACGTAGTAAAGTAAGAAAATAAACAAAGAAAATACGGCAAAAAGAATACGATAAAAAAGAGTAAAAAAAAAAAAAAAAGGGAAGACAAGTTTACAAAATAACAAACCAAAACAACAACAACAACAACAACAACAACAACAACAATTACAAGTCACTGCATAGATCCTTTCGAGCAATATTCTGTTAAGTATCAAGCAGTGTTTCTGGGCGAGTCTGGGTAAGAGGAAGGAGAAGCATGCTAGTGCGTATTTGGGGGCCCCGAGAGAGCGTGGAGAAGGAAGAGTAAAGTTGGGCATCACTGCAGGATTAGTCTGAAGGCGAAAGCAAAGCAGGAGGAGGAGGAGGAGCAGGAGGAGGAGGTGGTGGTGGTGGTAGTGGATGCAAAGACGAGTAGGAAGATGTAAAGGAACGAAAGGAAGGATAATATGATGAAAGAGAAGGATGGAGAGAAGTCAGGACGTGGACGAAAGGCGAGGAAGGTAGTAGTAGTAGTAGTAGTAGTAGTAGTAGTAGTAGTAATAGTAATAGTAGTAGTAATAGAAGGGCTATTTTTGACATGTGTAGGCATATTAACATTTTCTCCAGTGTCACGTTGTTCATTTACATAATACTCAACTTACCTCGCAGCTTCACGTCACGTTTACTTCAGTTGACTAATAACTTCTGGGGAGGTTGGCCGTGTCTGCTTCATAATTCATGTTGAAACTTTGCTGGGGTGTTTTGAGAGAATGGCTGAAGTAATGTCAAGCAAGTCGGGCTGTGATAATGAAGGTAACTGTGCTGAAGAAATGTAGAGATAATGATAGGGAGCTTTGCATCTGTAGTCGCGTGAATCCTTGATAAAGTGCAGGTATAGTTAAATAGAAAATAAAGCAAATATAAATAGATAAATGGATGGATAGAGAGATAGATAAATAGATACATAGTTATATAGATAGATAAACAGATGAATAGATAAATAGATAAATAGATACATATATAGATGGATAAATAAATACATAAATAGGTAGATAGTATAGGTAGATGAATAGATAAATAGATGGATAGATAGATATATAGAGAGGCAGACTAGACATAAACCATTAAGGGGAAAAAAGGTGAAAAGTAAAACAGTCCAGCCAGGTGAGGGAAACTGTAGCAACCAACATAGTGGGAAAAAAAAAAAAGTAATAAAAGAATCGTCAGTCATTCGGGACGTAGAGTGAAGTATAAAGGAAAAAAAAGGAAAAAAAGAAAAGCCATAGGGAAAGAAAAAAAGTTAAGAGAAAGGGAAGAGAAAAAACGGCAAAATTAATGGAAAAGGAGGTTAGAGTGAAATATAAAGAAAAAAAATAAAAGAAAAAAAAACACAGGGAACAGACAAGAGATAGAGACACCACTGGATAAAAAAAGAAAGAAAAAAACAAAAGAAAGAAAAACCAAAAGCAACTTGTACATGACCCTTTAAAGAAAGAGAGGAGGAGGAAAAAAAAAAGAAGAAAATAACTACATACAAGCATCAACATATGCTACACAGACAAACACCAGCAAGGAAAGACTGGAAGCTGGAAACTGGAAAAGCACTGAAGCTGTGGATACAAAACTACACAAAGGGAGGAGAGAGAGAGAAAGAGAAAAAAATACGGGGGAGAGGGGGAAAGGAGGGAAAAAACAAGACAGAAACAAACCAATATGCAACGGAAAATGGTTAAATCTCAGCGTGGGAGAAATATTGGCCAATGAAAGCACGGGAACAGGTGGAGAGCAAGACGGGCGTCACAAAAAAACATTAGGGAGAAGTTTTTTTGTTAAATCCATCAAACAGTGACCGAAAGACAAGGACAGGACGGAGAGGCGAGGAAAAAAGGTGTATCCAACTGCTGAAGGAGGAGGAAGAGGAGAAGCAGGGTGGAAGAAACCAATATAGAAGGAAAGGAAAGGAATACCGATGCAGAATGAGAGAAGAAAGTTGGAGAATAAGGGGGAGGAGGAGGAGGATGAGGAGAGTGAACGAAAGTAATACAAAAGGAAACGAAGGAAAAGAATACTGATGTAGAATAAGAGAAGAAAGGTGAAGAATAAGGAGGAGGAGGAGGAGGAGGAGGAGGAGGAGGAGGGGGAAGGTGAAAGAAAGCAATAGGGAAGGAAATGGTGACAATATCGATGTAGATGTAACGGAGGAAGCAGAAGAATAAGGAGGAGGAGGAAAGAAAATACAAAAAGAAAGGGAAGATATCGTAAGAAAAAAAATGAAGGAACAAAAATTAATTAATAAAAAATGTTGATAAAAATTGAGGAAAATTGAGGTCTGGAAATTTAAAAGCAAATATGGAATGTACAATAAAAGGGTTGAAAATAATAATAAAGAAAAAGGAAGAAGGAAAGAGGAAAAAAAAAAAAGGAATTATAGATACAGAAGAAATGGGAGAAACGACAAATTCATTAAGAGAGAGAGAAAAAAAAATAAGTGGAGAGGGACAGGAGGAAAAGCAAGCCGGAAACAAACCAACATGCAGCGGGAAAAGAACAAGGAAGGGGGGAAAAAAAAGGAACAATAACTGTACATATAACTATCAACTTATGCCACACAGACACACCAATACATTACAGAAGGAAAAAGGAAAAAAGAAAAGAAAAAGGGGGAATAAAGGAAGGAACCGTAACTTAATTAACAAAACGAATGGAGAAAAAGAAAGAATGAAAGTTTCCCTAAGTGACAATCAATTTATGTTTTTTCCCCCTCCTGTCATTTTCTTTTTTTTCCCTTATGGTGTTACGCTCTTTTGTTTCCCCTGCCGGCGTTCCTTGACGCTCCGCTGTTTCCTCCCCTGTTTTTTACACCTGAGTTACCACCTGTCAGGATGTTTGTAGGCCAGAACAGGTGATTGAGACCTTGTATTTTCTCTCTCTCTCTCTCTCTCTCTCTCTTCTCTCTCCTCTCTCTCTCTCTCTCTCTCTCTCTCCTCTCTCTCTCTCTCTCTCTCTCTCTCTCTCTCTCTCTCTCCTTCTTCCTAATCTTCCTTCCATTTCTTTCCCCTTCTCCCTCCATTCTCCTATCTCTCTTCTCACGTTCCTTCTTCCTCCATTCTTTCCTTTCCTCTCCTTTCTTTCCTTTTATCCCTTCTGTTCCTTCCCTCCCCCATTTTATGTTTTCTTTCTTCCCTATCTTTCCCTTTTTGTTTTGGTTTCTTCCTTCCTTCCTTCCTTCCTTCTTTCTTTTTTCCTTCCCATCTCTTCTTCCCTCCCTCCTTTCCATTCCCTCGCCTTTCGTCTCATTCTTCCCTCCCCCTTCAGTCATCCTTCCTTCCCCCCGCCCACTTTCCTCTTCCCTTCCCCCTCCATCCCTCCTTCCATCTATTTTCCTCAATCTTGTGCTTAATAGAGAGACCTAAAGAGGGAAAAAACTGTACTATCGAGAGATGACGGAGAGAATTCCAAATATTATCTTTCTGCTGTAGCAATGCCCGGTCCATCAGGAGCCAATGAAAGCGTAGGATTGGCTCTCGGCTGTAGGTCCTGTCATTGAGGGGGGTAGGAGGGAGGGAGGGGGAGGGAGGTAGGTGGGAAGAAAAACAATGGGAAAGGTAAGGAGGAAGGGAGGGTGGTAGGGAGGGAAGAATGAGGGAAGGAGGATGGGAGGAAAGGAAGGAAGGAGAGAGGTGGAGGAGGAAAGAAGAATGAGGAATGGAAGCGGTAAGAGGAAATGTGTCTGCTTGAGTTTCCTTTTTCCTCTTCATTTCTTATCCTTTCCTCCTCCTCCTCCTCCTCCTCCTCCTCCTCCTCCTCCTCCTCCTCCTCCTCCTCCTCCTCCTCCTCCTCCTCCTCCTCCTCCTCCTCCTCCTCCGTCCCCTCTTTGCGTGCTTGTTGTGCAGGTGTCAAGAGCAGGTGTGTGTGTCGAAGAAGCGGCTTGGAGGGAAGATGTAGCAGTGTAGGTGTGGAGGTGGTGGTGGTGGTGGTGGTGGGGGTTGTGGTGGTGGTCGTTGGAGAAATGAATATTACCATGAGTTACATAGGTAATAGTGATGGTATTAGTGTAAAAACAGCATAAGGAAGAGTAAAATTGAAGGTTTTTGATAGGGAAATGATAGTGTCAGAGAGAGAGAGAGTCTATATGCGGTATTCTCATTGTTACAGTTATGGACGCAGCGGAAATACACAAGCAGCCGTGCACGGGATGGCCGCGCCTTGCAACAGCCTCACCTACGTCACCGGTGAGTGTTCGCACCTTCGTTAATTAAACTAGTTCAATTAACTTGTGGGAACTGTTGATTGCGTCTGTGGGCGGCGTGAGCGCGTCGTCGTGAAGCAGTTGGCGGGCTGTTCTTGTTTACACGGTCAGCTTCTCGCGGTCCCTTTGAATCCAGATGACAACTCCCTGAACTAGTCACGTGCTGGTTGCCTGATATAGATCCTGGGTGCCCTATCTCAAGTGCTCGTATTGCAGGAGTACTTGGTGATCCTGAAATGTGAAAGTCGTGTAATGGTGTCAGTATAGTGTCATAAAGAAAAAAAAAAAGTCTGAGGTATTTTTCAGGAGGTAGTTCAAGTATTGATAAACAGGCAGGGAGGCAATTAACTCTCGGTCTGATTTAACATAGGAGGACCTGTAGTGTCATTATCAGGTGCTGTACAGGTGTGATGCAAACAATTAACAGCACCAGGAGTAATGCATGAGGTCTCTGTTAGCATCTGTAAGAAAGAAAGGGATCAGAAAGAGTAGAGTTTGCAATTTCTACCCAGTTAAAAGATTGAATGTTTCTTTAAAGCTCATTTCATCCTCTTAACATAGCTTAAACCCACCCTTCACTTCTAACACAAACACACACACACACACACACATACGAGCACTTATTAATTATCTACTCCAAGACAGCCTTTGACATTAGTTTTTCCATTTCTTTCCTCTTTTTTCAACTAATTTTTTTCCCCTCTCAAAATGAAACTCTCCCGTGCCAGGCCTAAAGACAAGCCCCCTCTGAATATTTATTTTTTCCCCTCATCACGTTTTAATATATTCCCTATGCCTACTGGTTCCCTTTAAGGGCCTATCGGAGTTATTACGGCAGATGAGGGAGCACGTTTCAGCCTGAGTTGATACGGAAATTTACTCCTTAAGTGTGTCTTTATGGGTCCTTCTTCCTGTTTTCCTTCAGCTCTGTGCGTATGTTAAATATTCTTTTGAGTTACCCCTGAATTTTTCTCGTCTCTATCCCTTTTTCTTTTTTCCGCGAGTTTGCTTCCCATTTTCTTTCATTTCCTTATCGGTATCATATTTTATCTTTTAGTTCCATTAATTTTATCCTTTTCCCTTTCCTTATTGTTTTCCTTTCCGTGTTCTTTTCTTCATTCATTTACTTTTGGGTAGTTAAATGTTCTCTTGCCTTCCTTTAACTCTTTCACCGCGACATGCATCAGTTCACGACAGTAAAAGCACTTCACAAGATCTTCAAAGCGCCTACGACAAAGGAAAGTCGATTAAAAGGATAAATTTTCCAGAGTCTAGCCAGTTTTTATTTAGACTTGACTGTACGAAAAAAAAAAAAATTGTAAGTGGTTTATGATTCAAGGTAAGATGGGAGCGAGTAACTGTGAAAGGATTAAGCACGGGAGGCACGCTGACTGACCACCCCTGTGTGAATAATGGAGCACTGGAATAATAGATCACTAACTTCACAATTACTTCCCTCCGCTACAGTTGTGAGGAAACTTAACTGAAATATTAACCTTCCCCTTCTGTGGTCTGTTTTTCTCTTGTGTAATAAACTTTTCTTTTTTTCCCCTTTGATATTAGTTTTCCTCTTCTCGTCCCAGTTGCTTTTTTTCAACATTATTTTCCGTTACTCTTTTCCTTTAACCCCTTTTCCCCCTTCTGAATTACGCTATTGGTTCCCTGATTTTCCTCTCTCTTCCTCTTTCTTATTTTCCTTACCCTCCAGTCATTCCTCTCTTTCTCCCTCTCCTCTTTATCCTTTTTTTCCTTTCATCTCTTACCTGTTTTCTTACCTTCTAGTCATTCCCTTTCTCCGTCTCCCGTTTTTTTTTTCTTTTTTCCCTCTCATTCTCCTTCCCTCCTCGCTGGGTAAATATGGCGCAGTCTCCCATTCGCTTCGCTTTAAACAGAACTTTTGAGGGAGTTTTGGTAATCTGAATTCGCAGGTAGCGTTCAGAGAGAGAGAGAGAGAGGGAGAGAGAGAGAGAGAGAGAGAGAGAGAGAGAGAGAGAGAGAGAGAGAGAGAGAGAGAGAGAGAGAGAGGAATGAACGAAAACGAAATTCGCTATTTAATTGAGAATAGATTATGATGAAAAACAAGAGATAGAAAGATGATAGAAAAAAAAAAAGGAAGATAAGGAAAGCAAAAGATAAACGATTTAAATAGAAAAAAATAAAGGAGAGAAGAGAACCAAAAAAGTAAGATGTATTTAAGGAAGTGAGGTGAAACACACACACACACACACACACACACACACACACACAGAGAGAGAGAGAGAAAGAGAGAGAGAGACCCCTAAGCAGGTTGGAAGAAGGGAGTGAATGAGGGAAGTGGAGATAAAATAATGAGAGAAGGGAAGTTACAGAGTGAGGGAGGATTTTATTGGCTGAAATTAGGTAGATGAGGTGTTACCACGCTTGGGAAATTAAACTCAGGTGGGGGAAGGATGAAGTTAAACCAAATTAAGGTGTTGAGTGGAGCGAAGAATGAGGCAGAGAAAGAAAAAAAAAAGCAAAGACTAGGACGGTTAAGAATGATGGAAATAAGAAAAAAGAAAAAAAGAACAGACTAGGAGAGCGAAGAATGATGAAAAGAAAGAAAAAACAACAACAACAACAGAGAAGAAATACAAGGAAATTAGTGAAGGAAGCATAATAACAAATAAAACAGGAAAAAAAAATGTTGGGTGGCAGATGAAGAGGAAGAGGCAGAGGAAAGAGAGAGAGAGAGAGAGAGAGAGAGAGAGAGAGAGAGAGAGAGAGGAGAGAGAGAGAGAGAGAGAGAGAGAGAGGATACTGAAAGGAAAATAAAATGAGTGGTTGAGAGGAGAAGAGAGATAAGAGAAGTTCATCTAGTCCTGTGAGCCGCGGGGTGACTCGTGGGCGTCAGATAACAGAGAGAGAGAGAGAGAGAGAGAGAGAGAGAGAGAGAGAAGAGAGGAGAGGAGAGAGAGAGAGAGAGAGAGACAGAATATGATGACAGGGCTTTCTTTTTCTTTCTCCGTTATGGGCTTCTGTTTGTACCCTTAGTTTTTATTCTCTCTCTCTCTCTCTCTCTCTCTCTCTTCCTCTCTCTCTCTCTCTCCTCTCCTCTCTCTCTCTCTCTCTCTCTCTCTCTCTCTCTCTCTCTCCTCCGTGCCCTACTTAAAGGCAGAACCACATCCCGCGCCTAAAATCATACATGCATATATACTTTTTGCCCCCCCCCCCTAATGCAATATTCGCCAGTGCTTTTCCGCCGTCTCTGGGAGGCTGGGAGGTGGGGGGAGGAGGTAAAGGAGGGTGTGAGGGAGGGAAAAGTAGGATACGAAAGAGGTACGTGAAGGAAGGAAAGAGACAGAGAAGGAAGGTGGAAACTGAAGGGAGGAACAAGTGTGAAAGGAGGATGTTTAAGAAGGAAAGGAAGGGATAAGAAAATTAGGAAGAGGCAAGTTTGGATAAGGAGGGAAACTAGGAATAGAAGGTGGAAAGTATAGGAATAAAGGAAACAATATAGAAATGGGAAAACGGAAAGTGGTAAATGAGGAGAACAGGTATGAATTAAATGTATGAAAGAAAGAAGTCTGAATAGGAAAGTGACAGGAAAGAAAGGAAAGTGAGAATAGAACATAATACTGATAAACAGGAAAATAACTGATACTAAAGAGATAGTAAACGAAAGAAAACAGAGAACAAAAGGTAAACAAGGTAGAAACAAAAGCGGGAATAAGGGAAGAGGACGAGAAGCAGATGTAAACAAAGTAATTGGTGCTAAGGAACGTAGAAAACAAATGAAACGTTTGGAACATTTTCATTCTCCCTTAACCAATTGAATTATAAACATAGATAATTACAGAAGTGCAGGGGGAAATGTAGGAAATAATCTAGGAAGGAAGAAAAGAAGGAAGTTTGGCTAGGCAAGATTTGATAACGGCCCAGCATCGGTAATCTGCTTACGCCACTCACCTTCGTTATCTTAAAGGGTAATGCAATCTCCCCCTTGCACCTGGAAAACTCCCTTACCTGCCCACCATTATGCAAATACTAAGCTGGGAAAGTCAGGCCTCCTATTTTTTTTTTTTTTTTTTTTACCTATTTTTCCGCTTGACAGTTTCGACATAAACGCACGCACACACGGACGCACCTCACACACGAACGCAGTCTCGCACACACGCGCACGCACAACAGGTGGGAGTAAAGGGAGATAATCGTCAAATGAGTGTGAAGACAGGTAGACCGACAGGTTGTGTTGATGGGGAGGCTTGTTTACACCTGGTGCTAATTAAGAACAGATGTGCCGCTTCCTCGAGAGAGAGAGAGAGAGAGAGAGAGAGAGAGAGAGAGAGAGAGAGAGGAGAGAGAGGGAGAGAGGAGAGAGAGAGAGAGAGAGAGGTGCTGGGATGTTAGATGAGTAAAATATTAGACAAAATGGTAAGTGATTTATTTATTTGCTTGATGCTGCGTGCGTCGAGAGGAAGGAAATTTTTGTGGACGGTCTGGACGCTTGTGGTGGTGGTGGTAGTGGTGGTGGTGGTGGTGGTGGTGGTGGATGTGAGAGGCATTACAGTACGCAGGTTTTTGCAGTAGTGGTGGTAGTAATGGTGATTGCTGGTGATGATCGAGGAGATAGTGATTGGTGGTGGTGATGACGATGAATGGTGGTTGATGATGAGAATTGTGTTCACTGGATGAAAATACAGCGACTTAAGAAGCTTATTTTCTGGTTTAAAATATCAGTAATGTTTCTTGTATCGTATTTTTCGTACTGGATGTGGATGTGTCTCTAAAAATAAACGCTAGCGAAGTAAACACACACACACACACACACACACACACACACACACACACACACACACACACACCTCGCCAGTCTGACAGATCTTTTGCCATCTATCTCTATTCCGTACCTTTGTTCGCCATTCTCAGTGACGGAGCGCCCCCCTGCCTTGGCCGTCACAGCATTAACAAGCGGAGCGAGTGAAGCTGAAGGTAAAAATCTTCTACCTTGATGCTAAAACATGACGCGGCAACTCACTGTTAGGGCCCTCTCGCTTCGACTGCCGCCCGACCCGCCTGTGCCTCTGTACCTCAGTTCATGCTTGACTCTCGTGCACGGTGGGAGTGTCTCGCTTGCCTCCTGTCTCCTGCTCTTGAGATAAATACCTTGTGAAGTCCCCTGGATCATCCCCTCTTGAATCACCTGTCTGGTAGCCGTGAGGGTGTGGAGGTGTGGGCGCCTCTTAGCCCCGACGTGGGTGGATTGCGGTGTGTGTTACAGAGTCAGTGTTTGTGTTGGTGTTACTTGTAGATCTCAACTTTCGACTTCTCTTTGCTGGCTCGGTGTGTTACTTTTGGTGTTACGCGCGTGTTCCTTTTTGAATTAAAGGAGAGGAAGTGGTGTTACTGCTTACTGTTGCTGCTGCTGTTTCCTGTTACCTGCTCTCACCTGTCGCTGTTTTCGCAGGTGAGTGTTGAGGTTAAGTTTTATGTTTTGTTTATAGGTTGATGTGACCGTAGTTATTGTTGTTTGTGATGGTGTTATCGTGTGTGTGTGTGTGTGTGTGTGTGTACGGTGTGTGTACCTGTGCGCTGTGTGTGTGGGTAGGAAGTGCCCCGCCCTCCTCCTCCTCCTCCTCCTCCTCCTCCTCCTCCTCCTCTCTCGTCCTTCTGATGTGGTCATGCAAGAGAACCTGTTTGTAAAGGTGGTGTGGGAGAGTGACAAGCATTTTCACCTCCTCCTCCTCCTCCTCCTCCTCCTCCTCCTCCTCCTCCTCCTCCTCCTCCTCCTCCTCCTCCTTCTCGGCCACATTCCATCCCAAAAGGTTACTTTTCCTCCCTTGGATGCTCCTCTTCTTCCTTCTATTCCTCCTCTCTCTCTCTCCTGCTATTCTACTACTACTACTACTACTACTACTACTACTACTACTACTACTACTACTACTACTACTACTACTACTACTACTACTTTTTACTGCTTTTACTACTCCTCTTTTTACTGCTTGCCCACTATTATCGTTTCCCTTTCGGATGCTTCCTCCTCCTCCTCCTCCTCCTCCTCCTCCTCCTCCTCCTCCTCCTCCTCCTCCCTCCTCCTCCTCCTCCTCCTCTCCTCAGTGCTTTCACCTTCATCTCCGTTCTTTTAAGCCTTGAATATCATGAGTGAATGTTCGATTACGTCGGTGGGGCGGAAGTAAGTCGGATCAGATACAAGAGAGAGAGAGAGAGAGAGAGAGAGAGGAGAGAGAGAGAGGAGAGAGGAGAGGAGAGAGAGAGAGAGAGAGAGAGAGAGAGAGAGAGGCGTGAAGTGGATTATAGTGTTAGTTCTAATTTGGGTGTTTGAATAATGAATGTTAGCACTGTAATGTTTTTTTTTCTTATTTTTTGAGGTCTTGGCGTGGAAATATTATTGGATAAATCTGCATTGAGGGAGTTAAAGAGCCGAGCAGAGTGGTTTGCGTGTGTTAATGTTTTAAAGGGATGCTGAGAGTGGCTTATAAAATGTTGAGAGGGAGAATGTGGGTCATTAAATAGAATGTTAAAGGGAATCTGTGTGTGTGTGTGTGTGTGTGTGTGGTAATGATGTAGAAGTGCAAGAGTGATATTTAATTGACTGAGTGTTGTGATATTTTATAAAAGGAGAACATGTATCAGTTTAAAGTTTTAATCTGGTATAAGTAATATAAGAGGAATTTAGAGGCATGGCTTGGTATTTATGTAACTGAATTTATTTTTTTTTAAGTGCGTCTATGTGTGTGCATAAGTGCGTATTGTGTGTATAGTATAACAATATCGTACTTAGATGTCTTATTACATGTTTTTTATAATTTTCTTTTCACGTACGTTTGCTTTCGCCTTCAGTCACTCCACAATAAGAAACTCGTGATAAATAACCGTCTTTGCGTCGTGTTTATTGCAGTCGTGAACGAACATGTTTTCAGTAATATAAGAACACTGTATTTAAATGTCTTGCTGCAAATTTTTACGGCGTTTCGTCTCTCGTAGGGTGATATTTTCCCCTTAAGTCACTCCCCTGATATATGAATGTCTTTACAGCGTGTTTATTGCAATTCTGAACGAACTTGTATCAGTTTTTAACGTTGCTTCACACTTAAACGTCCGATTCCACATTTTCATAGTTTCTTTTTTCTCGTGGGTCGGTATTTCCTCATTCAGTCACTCCACAAACAACACGCCCGTGATATATGGCGGCCTTTGCATCGTGTTTATTGCAGCTACGAAACCAACATATATCCGGCTTATAACGTTGCCTCACACCGCTCACTGCGTATGTCTCTAGACGCTCTTAAGACCCTCATGTGACCCGCAGACACCTGTGCTACACATTACCTGTAAAGGAGATAATACTTTCTCCTTTTCCAGGTAAAACACCGCTGCGTTCCCACGGGGGCGCTGTGATGGCACCTGTGGGAGGGAGGGGCGGGCGGTGGTTTAGTGGGTGAAGACCTTAATTAATCGTACACAGGTACCCAGACGCTTCGCCCAGGCCTCAATTAAGGTAATGAGGCTGTTTAGGCGTGGCTCTGAGGAGGACGTGGATGTTGACAATGAAAGGTGTGTGTGTGGTGGGCGACTCAAGGGACGGGTGGGGAAGGTGAGAAAGGGTTGGAGGGCGAGAGGAAACTGCCTTGTAGGAAAAGAAAGGTGAGAGGTTAGGAGAGTAGAGGAGGAAGAGAGGGAAGGGAGGACCTCTTATGGGGAAAGAGGAAAAGTAAAGGAAGCCTGTTAGGAAGGAAAGGAAGGGATGCGTGGAAGAATAAGATAAAACGGAAGGAAGAATGAAAAGTAAGGTGGGACGGGTAAGACATGCGAAGAGTGAGAGGTTAAAGAAGTAGAGGAGGAAGAGAGAACATCTTACGGAATGGAGGAAAAGAAAAGGATGCTTGTTAGGAAAGAGAAGGAAAGCGTCGAGGAGTAAAGTAGGACATAAAGAAAACGGACATGAGGAAATTGAAGAGAAATATACGGTAATGTCCAGGAAACGGGAAAGGTGGAGGAAGATTTCGTTGTGGTAAAGGGAGACGAGGAGGAGAGGAATATTATGACTTGTGCAATGGGACGAGAGGACGAGGGAAATGATGATGGTAGGAAATAAGACGATGAATGACGATGCGGCATTGAAAACCCTGGAGGTGAAGGAATAAATGAAAACTAAGACAGGTGGCAAAGGTTAATTTTGACATTTGACGCCCAGTGTTATTGTGGCCCAGAAGACGGCAACACGCGGCGCCCTTTAAGACACCATTAAGATTTTTATTTACTCTGCTAGTGATTACACAGTCCTCGGGGATCAGTGAAGTGTTGCGTGTAATTTCATTCCTCGGGTAGTTTGTGAGTTTGTAAATGTTTAGCTTCGTGTACCAGTAATGCAGTGTTTGGGTGAGTGTACAACTTTGAAATATTTGTTTTTAGTTTGATTATTATTTTTTTTATTTCTTTTTCATGGTTATTTATTCGTTCAGATGTTTAATTGAATTTGGAGTTGGAATATAGATTAACTTTTTCTTTTTTTATATATATATATACATGAAAGGAGGCATATTTTTTTCGTGCAAATATACGCTTTAATAATTATGTATTTTTCAATAAGAGTTTCGTAATTGTATAAATGATTATACTACACACACACACACACACACACACACACACACACACACACACACACACACACACACAGCCATTATTACCTGGAGGTGCTGCAGGTGAGGCGCGGAGGTGCAGTAATTAAGGTAGATGGGGGGCGATTACCTGTTCTTTATGTTCCCGTGCGGGGGCGTCTTGCCCTTCCCGCCGCTCCCCTGCAAAATCTGGACTCCCTTTTCCCTTTTCCCCTTTTCCTCTTTTCCTATTCTTCCTTGCTTTATGTTTACTGCCTTTTGTCTTCCTCCTGCTCTTCATATTTCTCTGTCAGTCCCTCTGCTTCTTCTCCCTTCCTTTCCCTCCTACTCCCTATTCAATCCCTTTTCCCCTCCTCTGGTCCCTGTTTCCCGTCTCTGCCTTTCTCTTCCCCTTGTCTCTCCTATAAGCTTTTATCTCTCCAATTAACCTCCTAAAAAATTGTCTTTATCTTTACTAACCTCCCGAATTTTCACGCTCGTATTTCCTATCGAGAGAGAAGGAAAGAAAAATGAAAAGGAAAAACAAAGTGAAGTTGTATTTGATGTTGATTATGAATTCTCTCTCGTTTGCAATTAGGTCCGAATTTTTCCTTGTAATTCTGGTGACAAAAAATTAAGGAGGTAAAACAGCCGTTCATAATGTTATTTTTATAGTGTTTTTTCTTTCCCTCTCTCCTTCTTTCATTCATTTACTCCTCCTTTCATTCTTTTCTTTTCTTCTTTCTTTACTTTTTTTGCTTCATCCGTTCTTTCATTTTTCTTCCTGTGTTTTGCTCATTCATCTATTCATTCTGTCGTTCCTTCCGTCTTTTTATTTTCTTTATTTTTTATTCTTTTTTATCTTTCTCCATTTCTTTGCTTTTCCTCCCCACTCTCCGCTTTCCTCGTTTCCCCTCCCTGCCTTCCTCCTCAGTCTAGGTAGGCAGATTCCCTTTACTTCCCCCGTGACAGCTTTCCCCTCACACCTTCCCCTCACATCTTCCCCTCACACTTTCCCCACTTCTCAATTTCCTAGTATTTCCTCCCCCCTCACTGGAAAAGTAATTGTTTAAACCTTCACCATCAATATTTTTCCCCATTTTCCTTTCACATTTTTTTCCTTTTTCATACAGTTAATTTTAATAGCATCTTCCTTCTTTCTTTCTTTCCTTCCTTCTTTCCTTCCTTCGCCTATATTACTACCTGTCTCGTATACTTCATCTGTATTCTTTAAACACCTCCCCGTCCTCTCCCCACTCCATGTTCTCCTCCACTCCCTGTTCTCTGCTCTACTTTCCATGTTATGGGTTACAGTGTCTCTCTCTCTCTCTCTCTCTCTCTCTCTCTCTCTCTCTCTCTCTCTCTCTCTCTCTCTCTCTCTCTCTGTTAATTAAATTTCAATAACATGATAATAGAGCAACAGTTCGGTGGTTGTGTGTTGTTGTTTTTGTTGTAGCAGTTGTTGTTGTTGTTCTAATTGTTATTATCATTATTTGTATCGCTTTTTGTTTATTGCTGTTAATGCTACTAGTACAACAACAACAACAATAACAACAACAACAACAACAACTACAACTACAACAACAACAACTACTACTACTACTACTACTACTACTATTCTTAATTTTTTCTTCTCCTATTCCTTTCATTAATCTCGTTCAATCGTCCTGCCTCATTTATCCTCGTGTCGTTTGTTTGTTTGTATTCATTCTGTCCTCTTCCATTCCCTCTTCCTCTTCGAAATGCAGGAGGGTGGAGCATTTTTCTCCTCTTCTCTGCATTCATCTATTTCTTTCTGTATTTCGTCTTTTATCCCGTGTTTCGTTACCTCAGTTTATTCTTTTTTCATTACAATTTTCATTTTTCGTTTCTAGAATATAAAAGTGTTTCGGATTTCTTAAACTTTTTTTCTTTTTTTCTTTTTTTGTTTTGCGTCTCTGGTGTTAACGTGTTAATTTAGTTTTTTCATTTACTTTTATTAGCATTAACGGGTTGTAATTTCCTCTCTTTCTTCTTTGCTTTTATTTCCTTCCTCCCCCCCCTTTTTTTTTATTGCTTTCATTTCCTCCACCGGGCTCCTTTTTATGTTTT
Source organism: Scylla paramamosain (assembly GCF_035594125.1). NCBI lineage: Eukaryota > Metazoa > Arthropoda > Malacostraca > Decapoda > Portunidae > Scylla > Scylla paramamosain. The sequence continues at coordinate 19,510,497 of NC_087169.1, read as the reverse complement.
TGTTTCTTGTTTTTTTTTTTGTTTTTTTTTTGTATGTGGGGTTCACTTTCGGCTCTGTAAACCTTGACCTGACCTTTTGTCTTCTTTTTTAAATTGCAAAGTTTTCTGTGAGCTTGCTTTTTACAGTTTTGAGTTTTGGTTGACTTTCTTTTCCTTCCCTGTTTTTTTTTTTTTTCCCTCCATTGTTATTTCTATTTCAATGGCTTTTTTTTTTTTTTTTTACATTTGGTTCTGTATATCAATTATTTTTGTTTTATTTTCTTTCGTTGATTTCTGTTTGATTTCTCGCTGACGTATATTGCTTTATTTAATTTTGTTAAGCGTTTTATTTTCTCAACTGAATTCAATATCTTTTGCAATTCTTAATATCTCAATCTTCTTGAATTTAAGCCTTTTATTCATTTTTCAACTCTCTCTCCGCTTCGTTTTCTGTTCGACTTTTCTCCTTTTACTCTTCCCCCCCTTTCACTTGTTCACTAGTTTAATTTTTTCTTCTTTCCAACTACGATTGTCACTTTTTTCGAGTCTAACGTTCCATTCATCTATTAAATATTTTTACAATGAGCTATATTTATTTTTTCACCCGTCTCTCTGTGGCCCATTTATTATTCTCTCTCTCTCTCTCTCTCTCTCTCTCTCTCTCTCTCTCTCTCTCTCTCTCTCTCTCTCTCTCTCTCTCTCTCTCTCTCTCTGTTTTTGTCTCTTCACCTCCTTAATTTACCTTTTTCATCCCCTCATCATTATCATTACAATTAGCATAATACTCTCACAACTCTTCTCTCCCCTCTTTCCTTCCTCTCCTCCCCTTTTTCCTTCCTCTCCTCCCTCCTTGTTAGAGAGAGAGAGAGAGAGAGAGAGAGAGAGAGAGAGAGGAGAGAGAGAGAGAGAGAGAGAGAGAGAGAGAGAGAGAGAGAGAGAGAGAGAGAGAGAATCAGCGTCCAATTTCGTGTTAAATTCGTGTAATTCTGAACACGGACTGACGAATTTTGGAAGCAAATGAGTGTGAAATGTGTGTTTATTTCTTATTAATTGGAGTTTGGATTGGGGAGGAGCTCGTATCCCAGTAGCAGCAATAGTAATAATAGTGGTAGTAGTGACAGGGGAAGGTGGTGGTGGTGGTGGTGGTGGTAGTCTATCCTGTAAAAATCTTTCCTTCTCGTTTGGAATTCGAGTCGTGTTCGAATCCGCACCTGTAAGTCACTGGTACCTGGGGGAGTGGCGCTTAATTGAGTGGAATACCTGGACCCTCACCACCTGTCCTCTCTCTCTCTCTCTCTCTCTCTCTCTCCCTCTCTCTCTCTCTCTCTCTCTCTCTCTCTCTCTCTCTCCTCTCTCTCTCTCTCTCTCTCTTATATAACCAATAGAGAAAGAGAGAGAGACAGGTATTTATTTTGCCCTCACCTGCGGCACAGACGAGTCAATAGTTAATGGCAGGGAGGAATAATTGGAGTCATGGGTGATTCCCTCTATAAGCAATGCAAACCTTGTCACGGGTAATTAACGAGCCTGACTTGCCTTTCTTTTTTCCTCCACTCACTTCCCACTTCCTCATTAACCCTTTCCGCTCCACGGCATCAGTTTTATTTTGTTTCGTCCCCCCGGTGCAGGATTCGTTAAAGTTCAGAGTTAGAGGAATTTTGAAAGTTCAGTATTAGAAGATTTTTGAAAGGTTTGTATTTTACGAGTTTTGAAAGTTTTAAGTTTTTAAGATTTTTGAAAGTTTTGTGCTGAACGATTTTTGAAAGTTTCGAGTTCTTACATTTTTGAAAGTTTTGCGCTGGACGATTTTTAAAAGTTATGAGTTGTAGGATTTTTGAAAGTTTACTGTTAGCGGATACTTTAAAGTTTAGTGTGACTTTTTCTCGTAATCTGTGAGTTAATGATAATCTTTATTGACTCATTCATTACAGTTATATTTTGAATTATAGATGATTAATAGTAGATGATTTGGTGAAGCTTAAGAAAGTCTGTAAGAACATAAGAAAATAAAGGAAAACTTCAAAACTCCATCAGGCCTACTCGTGGCAATCCGTCTATGAAACATTCCGATCTATTTGCACCAATCATCCCCATCTGTATGTTTATTTAATCTTATTTATTTAATATTGACTCAATACTAACAACCTGTGTCTTTTCATTCACCTACCTCTGTTTTTGAGAAGTAGTTTATTCATATATCTATTAAATTTAAACCTTATCAAGCTTGAACCCGTTATATCTTGTCCTTGTAGTGACTAGTGAAAAATATCGTGAAGGAGGGAGTTGAGAAGTGGAATTGCTACAGTGACGGGACGAAAGAGATCGAAACCCACTCTGGCCTCATGATTACGAGTATTTTAGCTTGCTCGGTAAGGTATTGGTCTCACCTTTCCCCGAGTGCCCTTTATAAGTTCGAATTCCAACAAACCCTCTCGCGTGCAATTTTTTACTCTTTCAGGTAGATTTCTTTCGCATTCACATCAACGCCTCACTTTTCTATGATGTTGAAAGGGAAGACATATACAGTACTAAAAGTTTCGAACAGTACTAAAAAACTTCGAACAGTACAAAAAGTTTCGGCAGTACTGAAAAGTTTCGAATTGTACTAAAAGTTTCGAATACTGAAAGTTTCAACAGTACTAAAGTTTCGAACAGTACTAAAAAGGTTCGAACAGTACTAAAAAGCTTCGAACAGTACTAAAAAGCTTCGAACAGTGCTAAACATTTCCAAGGTCGCAAAAATACCTTGTGGAATTTGCGAGGAAAACTGAAACTACTTTATTTATTTTTTGGGGGGAAGGGAACGGGATTAAAAAAGGCCAGCAATTAACACAAGTGGCAATGTTGCACGAGTTTAATTAAGGCATAACTTTTTGAAAGCGTCAGTTTGATATTTAATTGGTCCTCATTAAGGCGAGTTACAAGTCAAATATTTGGGTTCGGCGCCCCTGAATGATGGTGATGATGATGATGATGATGATGGTGATGAGAACTGATAACTATGACAATGGTTATGGATGGGGACGTTGATAATGATGATAGTGAGTGGTGATAATGATGACTAGTGATGATAACGATGATAATGACGATGATGGTAATGATAGTGAACGATGGTGATAGTTATGATTGGTGGATAATGGTGGTGATTGTGGTGGTGCTGTTATGATGTTAATTAGTGTTATAGCGGTAGTGGTGACGTTAGTTTGTGATGAGGTAGTGATGGTGAATATGTTATGACCGTGGTGACTGTGGTAGTGGTAGTATTTGACAGTGGTAGATAGAGAGAGAGAGAGAGAGAGAGAGAGAGAGAGAGAGAGAGAGGAGAGAGAGAGACGAGAGAGAGAGAGAGAGAGAGAGAGAGAGAGGTGGATAGGTAGTGTCAGGATGAAAAACAAACATATTACCTGCAGCATTCCTTTCCCAGGTGCAATATTTCTCCAGGCAACGCGTCGTGTCGCAGGTGTTGTGTGATCCAGCGTTTAATATCCTCTGTTAGATTTTTTTCACCGGAATTCGTATTATTTCATTCACATTCACACGGTTTTTGTTTATTTTTATCGTTAATATTGTTGATACATGAATGCTACTACTACTACCACTACTACTACTACTACTAGTACTACTACTACTACTACTACTACTACTACTACTACTACTTTTCTTGTAAGTTTGCTAATTTTTACTCCGGAACTTCATCGTTGTACTTATAATGGGACAGGAGTTTCACTTTCACTGCCAGGTAATAATACTCGCACCTGTGTTTTAATTAAGAGACAATCAATGTTGTAAATACCACTGTAACGATACTCTGCAGTAATTAACACTGAGGTGAAACATCTTATTAAATTACGTGAATAATTTATGCTTAACTGCGGCATGCAGTTAATTTGCTTATATTTCCTTTCCCTCAGGTATAGTATCCGGTAAAAATGGTTGTGTTTCCAATTTGCGAACTCCATTATTGAAAAGGGGGATACAGAACTGTAATTCAATGCATATTTCAAGATTAGCATGCAAAACTATTTGGTTGCCTTTCCATAAATATTCATGACAGCTATGGTGCGATATCACGTGTCTGAAACAATCAACTTTCACGTCCATGCACCTGACAAGGCATTGAGTGAGGGGGAGGCGCTGCTGGGGCTCCTGGCTCTCAAATTACGCTTCTCGAAATCTTACACGTGTCGATAAGATTTTGATTGCTCTATATGAGTTAGTCTTCAAGGAGGTGAGGTGTTCTGCTTGTGTTCTTGAGTCTAAGCTTCTTTTTTATACGATTTTACTTTTCTTCAAGGAATTTGGACCTGGGAAAGTCTCTTTTTGAGCCATTCAGGTCATTGCTTGTGTCCTGCGTCATGCGGCACCGCCATGCATGAAGTGTGAGCAGCCGTGACTTCTCAGATTATCGGTAATATTGACGTATTTACGTTTACAGGAATCTTGAAAATAAAAGTTCAATATATAATTATGTATAGATTAAAACAGATGATTGTAATACTTCATATAACTTTTTTCTTTGTGTGCAGTAAAGTCAGGCTTGCCTTGAACTTTGGCAAAAATGTCTTTATCGGAGCTGTATTGAATGCATTTTTTTCTCGATATTTTTGTAGGATTCAACAATTTTGACCTCTTTTGAAGTCCTATTTTGAGCTGCATTTTCATTGTTTAGGAAAAGAGTGCAGGTCTTACTTTTCACGTACCTTTTTTTCTTTTTTCTTTTCCATTCCATTGCGCATATTATTTCTGTCCCAAGAGAGGCGTAGTTTGCAGTTCAACACGCTACACTAAAGGCCTTGAAAACGATACATACCGTGCAGCGCTGAGCATTGTGTTTATGATGCGTATTGTGAAGTGCAGCGTGGTGGAGCGTATTCCGTATGGCAGGGCGGGGGGTGGTAATTGACAGTTATTAATTTCAGGAGTAATCAAGTACGGCCCGTGGAGTCAGGAGGTCAGGGGAGGTGAAGGGAGGTGAGGGGAGGTGAAGGGAGGGACAGGGTTTAGATAAGGTAGGGGAAGGGGATATGGGAGGTGTGTGATAGAGGGACTGGTGATGGATGGTTCAGAGGGCGTCAGGGATGAAGAGAGAGAGAGAGAGAGATGAGAGAGGAGAGAGAGAGAGAGAGAGAGAGGAGAGAGAGGAGAGAGAGAGAGAGAGAGAGAGAGAGAGAGAGGAGAGAGAGAGGAGAGAGAGAGAGAGAGAGAGAGAATGATGAGAAAGTTTAGTAAGAAATTAAAAAAAAAGTACTTTAATATCACAATAATGTAACCTAACTTCTATCAAGGTCACTACTGAGAGCAGGAATCAAGGTCACAATCTTTCACACACAAGCCAAGCACTGGTCTGCATTCTCACTCATTATGGCGTCTCACTGCGAAGGGTATTAGTGTTTTCAAGAGTGTTTCCATGATTCTGGTGATAATTTAGTGATTCTTCTGCATCATCTATATAAAAAAAAAAAGACCTCATAGTGATGATTTAACAAGAACTGTACAGCGTTATTGAGAAAGACAACTAACTGAGAATCTAGTGGAAGGTTTTAATGTTTTCAATGTGTTTCCATGATTCAGGTGATAGTTTAGTAAGGATTATGAAGTAATAACTGAAAAAAAAAGACATCTTAGAACCTATGTATTCGTGTCTGTGACCTTTGAAAATCGTCCAAATGGGAACCAAAAGCATTTCAAAACACGGACTAGTGAACCACGCAGCTGCCGAGTCCTGACCAGAACCGGGAGAGGAGGAGGGATGAAGAAGACCAGTCCTGGGTTAGGTCGTGAGTGGCGAAGACAGTGAGTAGTGAGAGGAGTGAGAGGGTGGGAGAGGCAAGGTGTGTGAGGTGGAGAAATGACGTAGGGTGCGTGGAATGGCAGGGAGGAGGTGAGGAAGGGAGGAAGTGAGAAGTGAGAGGTGAGATGATGCATGTGGGTGGAGGCTGCAGGAGATAGAGAGGTTGTCTGCGGGGGGGCTTGAAAGGGAATGCAGAAGGGAAGGAGAGCTCGGTAGAGTTAGGGAGAGTGAGGGAGAGGGGGTGAAGGGGGGTGAGGAGCGTGGGTGGGTGAGTTTAGCGAGGGACATTAGCGGAATTAAAGTGAATCCTTTCAAATGTAGCGAAGCGTGGGATTTTTTTGCTACTTTTTTTTTTTTTAATGTAACGATGAAGACTTGCCTGCCTCGCTAGCCTGGCAGTTAAGGGCGAGAGTTGCGTCTTGAATGGGTAGGATTGCCGCCCAAGACACCAGCGTTAGACATTTGTTCTTATTACTCATGGCAGTAGACCGTAAGTAAAGGAGGAGGAGAGAGGAAGAGGAGGAGGAGGAGTGGAAAAGACAGGCGGTGAATTGCTTTCTCATCCTCCAGAAACTAAAAGTGAAGGATTATGGACTGAAAACACACACACACACACACACACACACACACACACACACACACACACACACACACACACACACACACACACACACAGGCCACTAAATTCCTTTTAAATTTCATGGTCAAGTTGGATCGAGAAACTGGTTTTGACTTGATTTGTACATTCAACTTTTTCTACACCACCCCATGCACACACACACACACACACACACACACACACACACACACCACACACTCTCTCTCTCTCTCTCTCTCTCTCTCTCCTCGTGTGCATGGTGGTATGAAGATGCCTGGCTTTGAGAGAGAGTTGGAGTGAGAGCGAGAGAGGGAAGAAGTAAAACAGTGAAGTGGAATATGGAGAGAGAGATGCAAACAGTGACCAGGAAGGAAAGAAGAAAGGAGAGTGGGAGAGTGGAGGATCAAAATAGTGAGGTAGTTGAAGGGAGAGACAGAGGGAGAGAGAGAGAGATAGAGAGGAGTAAATGGAAAGAGAAGACAGAACAGAAGGAAGATTTGATATAAAGAGAAAAGTGAGTTTTAGTGTAATCGTGGTTTTATTTTCCGTGTTTTCTTTCTCTTTTTCTTTTCTCTGTTCTTTGTGTTCATATTCCATTTTCAGCCATTATTCCTTCAGCGTTTTTCTTCCATTTGCACCGGAAGCCAGATCCTGCCAATTTGCCTTCCTATAAATATTTAGGTCTTTTATTTGTATTTTTATCAACTCGGCCCTTTTTTTACGAGTGCTGGTCCCATGCCTCTCTCATTCCCCCCTTGGCGGTCATTATTTCCCCTTTCTTTCCTCTCCCTTTTATCTTGTTTTCACTTTTCTATTTATTATTTTCCTCCGTTTCCTCTTATTCGTTCATTTCCGTCATTCCGTTTTCACTTCATATGTTTTAGAGTATTTTTCCTTTATTTTCCATTCTGCCTCTTCTCCTTTCACCTATTGTTTTCTCCGGTTTCTTCCCGCCATTTCCTCTCTTCCTTTCTCTCCCTTGCAATGTCTCCCAGCATCCTCCACTCATCTCCCAAACACCTTTTACACCTCACCTGGATTTTACTACACGGTCACTCAATCAGTCTTCTATTTCTTCCTGCCCTTTGTCCTTCCCTTCTCGATCTCCTCATCTCTTTCCCTCGACTCTTTCTTGTATGCCCTCCCTTGTGTCCCTCTTGGCCTGTTCCTTTCCTCTCGGCTCCTCTTTCCTTCTTGATCCTTTCGTTTTCCTCTCAGTCCTCACTTTTCCCTCTCTCGGCTTTGTTCTTCCCCTCCTCTACCACTTTTTTTCCTTGTACTGTTTCCTTCTCGGCCCTCTCTTATCACTCTCCTCGTTTTTTCCCTCTCAGCAGCTTCTTTTTTTTTTCTTCTCGCCCCTCTTCTTTCCCTCTTGAGGTGCTCTCTTCCTTTCTTCTCTCTCTTTTCTCTCTTTCAACCATTTGCCTATTCTTGTCTTCCTCTCAGCCGTCTCCCTTCCTCCCTTCTCACTCTTCTCCTTTCCTCTCTCACAGACATTTCTTGTTTTTCCTCTGTCAGTCTTCTCCCTTCCTTCTCTCAGCCGTCTCGTCATTATGCACCAACTTCCAAGGCCGTCCCGATATTGGTCGATCGAGAGGCGCCGCCCTTGATAGAGCGAGTTGTGTACGAGTTTTGTGAATCTCCATCGTGTATATGAGAGAGAGAGAGAGAGAGAGGAGAGAGAGAGGAGAGAGAGAGAGAGAGAGAGAGAGAGAGAGAGAGAGAGAGAGAGAGAGAGAGAGAGAGAGAGAGACAGAGAGAGAGAGAGAGGAGGGAGTTAATGCAAATAAGGAAGGTAAAAGTGAAGTTGTTTGACGCTGGAAATTTGGAAGTTGGTGGACACAAGGGCCAGGTGATGGAGGGCCCAGCAGGTGTGTGACGAGGTGTGTGTGTGTGTGTGTGTGTGTGTGTGTGTGTGTGTGTAGGCCTAGCGATTTAGTCTCATATTTATACGTTCATTGTTTCTCGGGTTGGGTATTCATATAGTAAATCGCGTAATGGGAAGTCAATATTAGATAGCGCAGTGTGCCCTTTAAAGCCTTTGGGAGAAAACGGAGTACAATATCCAGCCAGTGTCCCGTTTAGGATATGGATTAAAGGCACGTGGATTACATTGTTGGGTGACATCGGAAACAGGTTATTGAATCCGGGTTTAGTGTAATGGTGCGAGATGGTCCGTCCTTGCCTCTGCGGGAGATTGAAACCCATTATTTGTGGCGTTAAGGGGATTATGTCTGCCTCTCTGCTTCTTCCTTTGTGTTTTATGGGTGTTTTTTTTCCCTTCTGGTGTCTTATTCCCTGTTTTTCTTTCTGTTCTTGTGTAATTGTTCTTCTCGTTCTTGGTATTCTCATTTTCTTTCTTGTACTTTTTCTGGTTCCCTTATTCCATATTTTTTTCTTTCTGTCCCTGCGTGTTTGTCCTTTTCTTCCTCTTTTCTTGTACTCTTTTCTTTCTTCTCGTAAGTTCCTCTAAATCTTGGTTTCCTATTCCTATTTTTAGCTCCTTCTCCTCCTCCTTCTCCTCCTCCTCCTCATTCACAAGGCGTCTGCTCACATAAACACATCATTCACCTGTCATCTCCACCACACCTCAGTTCCATTTACCTCTAATCCTCATTATTATTTTTTGTCCTCAACATTCTTCTTCCTTCCCTTTTATTTGGTCGTCCGCCTCTGCCGCCTCTTCTCTCCTGTCTTTCTTCTACACGTTCTCCTTTACTTTTTTTACTCTTTCTTACGCTGTTACTGCTTCATTTATGTCTCCTGTGTTACCTGCAGCTCTTGGTGAGAGTTATTTACCTTGCCGTACCTGTCTCGTGAAGAGGAGGAGGAGGAAGGACTGAGAGAAGGGTAAGGTTTATGATACTAAAACTAATATAAGTGAGTATTTGAAAGGTGAAGGGAGAGGAAGAGGAAGATAAAAAGAAAGATAGAATATTAAATAGCTTAGAGGAGGAGAAAATACATGATAATTACGAGGAACATAGA
>NC_087169.1:19463641-19496141 GCF_035594125.1 Scylla paramamosain | reverse complement strand
TAGTGACTTGAATTTCTTTTATCGTCTTTAATGTTTCTTTTAGTCTGAGTTTCGTGGTGTCATTCTCTCTCTCTCTCTCTCTCTCTCTCTCTCTCTCTCTCTCTCTCTCTCTCTCTCTCTCTCTCTCTCTGTTTGCTGTAAATTTTTCAAAAGGTATATTTGGACTTAAGGATTTCATAGTGCAAGATTGAACATTATATTAAAAAAAAAAAAAGATTACATTTCTTCAACATTTTACAGTCAGTATTTACTGTGTGGCCTGTGGTGGTGATGGTGGTGGGCACTGTCACTATAAACATAATTCCTTTACCATACTGGTGGAACATTAACCAACATCATGTATTATAATTTCCTCATTCCTTACTCGTCAATTCCCCCTACACACCCACACACACTCTGAGACCTTGCCATGCTTGTAAATTCACGAGTGGAAATGATAACAAAGAAAATAACTAAATTTACCTTCACGTCATGGTCTGCAATATTTTCAGGGGATATTCTCTCTTACATTCAAACATTGCTTTCCACTCCGCCGTCTCGTGCGCCGCAGCGGGAACACGGCGTCAAAAATACAAGTGCCTTTATAGATTTCATGAGTGTTGTGTCTAGACAGAAGGAGACACAGGGACGACTTGGGGGATCTCAGTGTCTTCCTCCTCGTACTGTCGCCCTGGTGATTACATGCAGGTAGAGGAAACTTGAGAGGAGGTAATTAGGTTAGGGAAGTTTTACATGGTAGTCTTCCAGGGAAAAAGAGGGAAAACCAGGGAGGAAAAAAAGTAAGATTTGATGGACATTTTCAAGTGAGGAAAACTTAAATGAGGATTCGTCAGGGAAACTTTTAGCGGCGAGAAAAGTTGGCAGGTGGAAAGAAGGACTCAGGAAGGCTTATTGTACAGGTAAACAAAGGAATATAGAAGAAAAAAACTTAGCTTTCTAATACAGAACCGCACAATTGGACTCTCCAGATAAAGAAAGATAAAAAGTAGAGCAGGGAAGCTTACTAAAGGCAGATTAAAAGTATGGTGCTTTAAGTAAAAAAAAAATGCAAACGAAAATGGAAAAAAAAAATAAAATAAACTTAAATTTTTAGATACAGAAACACACACACACACACACACATACAGATAAACGAAGGTGAACAGAATAAAGGCAGACTAAAGTTATGAATCCTCAGGTGAATAGAGGTGAAGGGAACTGGAATGACACGTTTATACATCATCCATGAAGTCGAAGCTTTGTGGGCTGCGTCTCTACCAGGAACAGAATGATCGGGGAATAGCAAGTGGCATATTTCTTTAAGGTGCAAATAGCAAGGGTGGATGAGAAACTGCCCAGCCATCGAGTATCGGGCGTGTATTGGACGAGTGGCTTAAAGGGAGAAGGGTGAGAGCAATGCAAAGGTAAAGGCAGGTGTGGATGAAAGAATGGTGGTTTAAAAAGGTGGAAATATTAGGTTAGACTTGTATAAAAAATTTGTGGTTGTTGTGTGTGTATAAGTTTTGTGTGAATTTTTTTTTTTTTTTTTTTAGTGTTATGGGAAGTGAAATCGTGATCGTGAAGAGGTACTGTAATTGTTTTTGTTATATCTTTATTTAGTCTTTACAACAACAACCTAACCTAACCTAACAATGTAATCTAACCTAACTTAACCTAAGCTAACTTGACCTACAGTAACCAAACCTATCTTGATCTAACCTACCACTGCTGCTGCTACTACTACTACTACTACTACTACTACTACTACTACTACTACTACTACTACTACTACTGATACCACTACCACCACCACCATCATAATAACTATGCACATTGTAAATCCACAAACGATAAAAGCCACGTAATTAATAATGAAGAAGCCATTAAAGACCACTCTGAAGGCCTTTTAATGAGCGGCACACAAACTTTGATGACTTGTGTAGTAAACGTGAAGAATTAATAGCAAACTTCAACATTTAGTAGGCATAAAGTATCTTGATGAAGAAAGACGAACGTAGGAGGAAGAGATGGAAGAAGAAGCGGAAAAGGAGGAGGAGGAGAAGGAAGAGGAAAAAACAAGCCCAAATGAAACAAATCTAACTATTATTCAAACTTCCCTTCTAACTTGACCTTGAGGTAAACAAGTAGACAAACAAGGTAGACAAGAGATAGGCAGGTAGGTAAGAAGATAGGGAGAGAAAGGGAGAGAGGAGGAGAGGTGTGGAGGAGTGTGTGTAAGGGTGCTGAAGGAGAGTTTGAAGGAGCTGGTGCTGGAGAGGAGGAGGAGGAGGAGGAGGAGGGAAGATGGTGAGGAGTTGAGAGAGACAAGAAGAAAGTGAAATTTTATCAGTTATCAAGAAAAAAAAAAGAAATATAACCGAATTGTGCTAATGGTTGATGAAAGATGTCTGGAGAGAGAGAGAGAGAGAGAGAGAGAGAGAGAGAGAGAGAGAGAGAGAGAGAGAGAGAGAGAGAGAGAGAGAGACTCATTACCTACCACCCTTAAACAAAAAATAACACGAAAAAGATGATGAAAAAAAAATAATAAAAAAAAACACGAGACAACAATAATAACAAACCACTATGATAACAAGGCTCCACTAATAACCAGGTAAACACAGGTGCTCCCCTCTATCGTAAGTGACACCGGGCCTTGTATAATACCCTAATAATTCCTGTCATTGTATAATTTCCTGTCACATTAAGCGTTCCTGCCCTAATCAAGCTAACCACCACGTGCCTTCCCATTTCTTGTAATCAGCCGGTAATTAGTCCAGGTATCGCCTTAATTACCTGTGGTGTAGGTGTGCAAGGTGTGTTTACCCCTTTCCCTCGAGTCTTCAATGTTAAATTAATGTGATAATGAAAGGGTGTTGCAAGTTACCTGTCTAATTAGTTAGGTCCTCCCTCTCACTACACCTGGTTATTAGTGTGGATGGTAAGGGAGAGGAAGAGGGAGAGGGGGGTTGGTCCTTTGATGTGCTTTGTATTCATCTTTCATATTAGTATCTGCTGCTTTTCTTTTATCTTCGTTTTTCTCTCTTCATATACTTTTACTTTCATGTTTGTATATCTTTCTTCTTTCTCCTCGTCCTTCATTTTCCTAATTTTCTGCTTGATGTTTATTATTCTTATTTTATTCATATTTGTCTTCGTCCTCTTCGTCTTTTAATTTTTCGCTTGATTTTTAGCTTATTTCTTCAAACTTATGCTCTTGTTATCTTCATTCTTTATTTCACTCTTAAAAAAAAAAAAACTTGTTCTATATTATTTTCATTTTACTCATTTTTCTCCATGTGCTATGAATATTCTGTTTTATTTCGCTGAATTTTCAGCTTCGTTCTTCCTATGCTCTATTTTCATACTTCAGTTCAATGTTCTGCTTCGCCTTGTCTAATTTTTTTCTTCCCATTGTCTTAACCCACTTCTTATTATCCATTTAATATTTCCTAGTCATTTAATTTCGTTCTTTATTCCGTCCTTCCCAAAAAAATCTTTCCCCCACCTTTACTTTGCTTGTTTATTTCACGTCCCTCCTTTCTCTTGAAAATAACTTGCCTTAAGCGAGAGTCACGTGGGTGCTGTACCTTACCTGCGTGTCATGTTACCTGTAATTAGCTGTGTTGCCAGGAAGAGAGGCTCCACCTTGAATCTACCTTGAAAACACAGGTTACTCTTCTCTCTCTCTCTCTCTCTCTCTCTCTCTCTCTCTCTCTCTCTCTCTCTCTCTCTCTCTCTCTCTCTCGCTTTTTTTTCTGACTCATTAACTTCTCGCGTCTCTAAATAACTGATAATTTGACGTGACTGTTATTTATTGGTTTGATCTCTTAATTGTAGTACGGTTGGTGGTCTCTCTCTCTCTCTCTCTCTCTCTCTCTCTCTCTCTCTCTCTCTCTCTCTCTCTCTCTCTCTCTCTCTCTCTCTCTCTCTCTCTCTCTCTCTCTCTCTCTCTCTCTCTCTCTCTCTCTCTCTCTCTCTCTCATTATTTCTTGACCTATTTTTCTCCACCCCTCATTAATGAAACACCTTTTTTCTTTCTTATCCTACTCCTACTCTTCCTTCTACTCTTCCTCCTCTTTATCTTCCTCTTCCTCACTCTTCCTTCTACTCCTCCTCCTCTTTATCTTCCTCTTCCTCACTCTTCCTTCTACTTCTCTTTATCCATCTCTTCTCTCTCTCTCTCTCTCTCTCTCTCTCTCTCTCTCTCTCTCTCTCTCTCTCTCTCTCTCTCTCTCTCTCTCTCTCTCTCTCTCCTTAGCACTTCCTGCACACGGGTCATTAGGCGGAGAACGGCTCATAGTCTTCCACTAAACACTGACTTACCTGACTGAGCGGTGCAGGTGTGACTCCTTGCCTCCCTCGCTCTTGTCTTGTCCAGGTGAAGGAGAGAGAGAGAGAGAGAGAGAGAGAGAGAGAGAGAGAGAGAGAGAGAGAGAGAGAGAGAGAGAGAGAGAGAGAGAGAGAGAGAGGATAAGAAAACACGCCTTTTAACAGAGATGAAAATAAATATTGCAAGGATCTCGTAGGAATAAAAAAAAACAAAAAAAACATTCATTACACGTATGATTTCTGTATGTATTTTGTATGTAAAGTCTTCGCATGTATAAAGACTCGGATTTATAAAGTACACAGTAAAGTAACCATCTATAAGGAATACTGTTAATGTTAAGGAAAGGATTTGCTGAAGGTAACTTGTAAATAATGAATTCCTCTTTTGCGTGTTGTTTTTCTTTTTCTTTTCTTCTTGTAGCCATTAATGTTAGCCTTGTTTGATGGCTCTTTAATGGGTTTTTTTTTTGGAACTTTTTCATTTATTGGGGTCATGTGGCAGTGATAGCGATCGTGGGCAGACTTAGAGGAGGAAGAGAAGGAGGAGGAGCAAGAGAAGAGAAAAACGAAGAAAATAAGAAAAAAAAAATATGAACACCAAAACAGAAACAACAGTATTAGAAACAGACGAAGGTGGGTGAAGAGAAACGATAAAGGAAGAAAAAAAATCGAAGCAACACGGACAGTAGAAGGAACAGAAAGAAATAAAGAAAACAGCAGCTGTAGAGGAAACAGGAAGAGATAAGATCAACATAAATAAGAGAGAGAGCAGAAAGACATAATTGTGTATATAATAGTAGTAATAGAAGCAGAGGACAAGGCAGACGGAGCAAGATAAAGACAGCAGGAGGAGGAATAGCAGTAATAAGAAAAAAATAAAAATAAAAAAACAGGAAACGAAAGATAGAAGAAGCAGGAGACAGAGATAGAGCAGATGCATGAACTGAAACAATAACATTAACAGGAGGCGAAAGTAGAGAGAGAGAGAGAGAGAGAGAGAGAGAGAGAGAGAGAGAGAGAGAGAGAGAGAGAGAGAGAGAGAGAGAGAGAGAGAGAGAGAGAGAGAGAGAGAGAGAGAGAGAGAGAGAGAGAGAGAGAGAGAGAGAGAGAGAGATTAATACAAGATGTGAAACAACAACAGTATTAGTAACAGAAGGAAGCGAAAATGAAAGCAGAGAGAGAGAGAGAGAGAGAGGAGATTAATACAAGATATGAAGCAACAGCAGTATTAGTAACAGGAGAAGGCGAAAGTGGAGGCGCCGTTGGATGATGTTAGCCAAGACATTCCCAACCACGCCTCGGGAAACTCTGCAGAATTTCGTCGACTTAATCTTGAGAGGTGATTGCATCTCCCCAGAAGCGAGAGAGGGAACGAGGCGAGGTCAATCGATGCTAAGCGAGGTCAAAGGACGCCAAATTATCTCATCGTGACCTTGGTTGTTGACGGAAGCCTGTGTCAATATTCACCCCATCCCCACCACCACCACCTCCCTCCTCTCCCCCTCCCCGCTTTCGCCTCCTCTTCCTCCCCCACCACCTTTCCAAACTCCCTGGCTGTGTGTGGATGTTTGTGGTTTGTAAATATGTGTTTTAGTGTCTTCCTTCCTTTGGTGATCTGATTTGTTTTTATTTGTTTTGTCTTGCATTTTATATACTCTGGTTTTGTGAAATTTATGTTTTGTTTTATTTATTTGTCTTATTTACTTTCCGTTTTCCCTTTTTCTTTTTTATTTTGTATATGAAATGGATGAATTTACTCTTTAGTTGTAATTTTTTTTTTTATGGTTTTATTCATCATATCACCTCTACTTCTTGTTTTTCATCCTTTCATCTCTGAATTCCCCGTATTAACCACAAACTCATCTTGCATAGTTCCCAGCACCTTACCTCGACCTCTGTTGCCATTCTAACTCCTTCACACACCCTCACCTTTCCCATTTCTCGTCTTCTCTCCCACACTCCTCTGCATCCTCTTCATCCTCTCCATTCCTCCTCCTCCTTCCGTTTCTTTCTATCCATTCCTGTCCCTCCTTTATCAAACGCTGCTCTCCTCTTCACCTCAATTCTCTGTTCTCACTCCTCTTCTCTTCTGCTTCTTCGCGCCAACTTACCAGTGTTAAAGGAATTAGCGAAAACTCGAAGCGCTGGCCATAAAGTTTAGATTGAAATTTGCGTGGACATGGAGGAAGAATAGGAGGAGGAGGAGGAGGAGGAGGAGGAGGAGGAGGAGTCTGAACACGCATCTTGAGGTAGGTCATTTTGCGCTAGGAATGAGAGAGAGAGAGAGAGAGAGAGAGAGAGAGAGAGAGAGAGAGAGAGAGAGAGAGAGAGAGAGAGAGAGAGAGAGAGAGAGAGAGAGAGAGTGGGGGGGACACGAACGAGAGGAAAGCATGAATTTTGTAGATCAGATAGTGAGAGTAAAGGGAAATAATAGTGATTAAACGTGATGGATGATGAAGATGAACAGAACACGACAGGCAGATGAGAGAAGACGCTAATAATAGAGAAAATGGCACGTGTTAGGAAGGAAATAATAGCAGAGGCATATATGAGGAAGTAGAACATGGAAAAGTTACCCCTTGAATAAGACAAAGAAAACGAGGAATAACTGAAAAAAAAAAAAAGAGACTCGTGAATTAAATATCAATAAACAGGTGAGTGGGAGGTAATTATCCAGCAATTTGAAACGCACAGGTAACTCTTGTGGTTTCTTAGTCTCGCTTCCTTGTTGATGATGGTGAGTGGTGATGAGTGATGGTGATGAATCGTAAGGGAGAAAATTAATGTGATAGTGATTGTTACGGTGATGAGTGGTGGTGATGATGGTGATGCTCCTGTGGGTTATGGTGAGTGGTGGAAGGTAAAAGTTATGGTGATGCGTGAGACTCGTAATGTTGTGGTGTTTTCCGGTGGTGATGAATAGTGTTGGTGGCGGTGGTGGATGTGATTGTGATTAAGGGAGACTGGTTGTACCGGTGTTGTGGTGAGTGGTGTGTGTCTGAGTGTGACTGTAGATAGCGGTGATGATTCTGTGATGGTGTTGTTAAAAAGGAGCTGTAATGGTGTTGTGGTGTTGATATGGTAACTAAACTGACTCTTTTTTTCAGATCTTTGATTAAGTTTGTTTTTTTTTCGATATTTTTCTTTTTTTTTCATTCACGTATACAAAATGAAAGGGGTGCTGTAATGCAGTTATGGTGTTGGTGATGTGGTAATGTGCCGATGTGGCGGTGGTGTGGCGTGGTGGTGGTATTGCTGATGTGTCCTCAGGATGTGAAATGATGTGGTGATACTGTTAAATGTTGTGATGTTGTAATATCTATGGTGATAACGGGGTGCTGATATGATGGTGTAGCAGGGATGTGATGGTCATGTTGAGGTGATGCATTGGTGTTAATTTAGTAGCTGTGATAATAACTATATTTCATTAAAAAAATAAATAAATAAGACAAAGTAAAAACACACATTCAGTTGATATATACTTTTTTTTTTTTATCAATATTCTTCTACGCTTCACGATTTAATCATCTACAATCTTAGTTGAAAATTTGTATCAGAAAAAAATGTAGAGTTTGTATCCATTTTCGCGTCTCCCTCTTCTTATTTTTCATTCATGAGCATCAGTCTTCACTTTGATATCATTTCACTCCCATTTCTTCTTCCTATTTCCCTCATTTCTTTCTTCCTTCCTTCATTTCCTCCTTAACTCTTTCCCTCTGATTTCTTTCCTCTCTTCCTCTCTTCTCCTCTCCTCTTCTCTCCTTCCTTCCTTCCTTCCCTCCTTCCTTCCTTCCTTCAATCCTGCACTCATATTCCCTCTTTTTTTCCCTTTCCTATATCTTCCTTCCTTCACTCTCAAATCTTACATTCCTTCTTTCCTTCATTCACAAACCTTTCCCTTCCTTCTTTCCCCTTACATTCCCCTTATTTTCTTCCCTTCTTGCTTCCTTCTTTCCTTCCTATCATCGCTCTCAAACATTCCCTTCCTTCCTTACTTCCTTCCTCCCTCCCTCCCTCCCTCCCTCCCTCCCTCCCTCCCCCTCGTTTCCCTTCACTGGCGTCGGGAAGAAGGCTGTGCAGCTTCCCATAGTGATAACCGCTGTTCCCACGCTGTGTACGGGGCGCCTAGGAGGGAGAGGGAGTGGGATTGGGAGAGAGGGAGGGAGAGACGCAGAACACGAGGTGGTCTGAAGAAAGATGTGGAAGAGTGAGAGTGCGGAGAGAGAAAGAATAGGTGATAATGATCTGTGTAATAGTGCTGGGAGTGCAAGAGAGAGAGGAAGGGAGAGGAGAAAAGAGACAAAGAGGGAGAGAGACAAGGGGAGCGTCTTGGAAAGTGAAGGAAATGGAGGAATAGGTGGGAAATTTTCATAGACCTGAGGGAACGCAGGTAAGGGAACACAAGTAAGAATAGATGGAAGAAGAGGAGGATTCGTACGGTTTACAAGAAAGAAAGAAAGGCCGGAAGAGGGGGAGTTTGGAAATAAAAATAGAGAAAGAAAGAAAGAAAAAAAGATGAATTGAGAGTTTTATTCATCGTTTCGTATTGTTCTGATTTTCTTGTCGTTTTTCCTTCTATTTTTTAAGACACGAAATTTACGAAGTGAGTAGAGTGATATTTAGAGAGAGAGAGAGAGAGAGAGAGAGAGAGAGAGAGAGAGAGAGAGAGAGAGAGAGAGAGAGAGAGAGAGAGAGAGAGAGAGAGAGAGTAATAAAAGGTTGAGAAGAAAGGGAGTGAGAACATAGGAAGGAAGGGACGGAGGGAGGAAAAGAATAGAGCAGGAGAGGGGGAGAGAGAGAGAGAGAGAGAGAGAGAGAGAGAGAGAGAGAGAGAGAGAGAGAGAGAGAGAGAGAGAGAGAGAGAGAGAGGGAGAGGTGTGCCACGGGAGACCATCTAGGCTGATGACTGGCTGTGGAGGTAATTGTTTGTGGCCTCGTCAGCGCTGAGCATTGTGGGAAAAAAAGAAAAAAAATACAAAATATAAATTCCTTTCTTGTACTTATGTTGCTTTTTTTTTTTTAACGTGGCCATTTTTTCCCCTAGTTATTTTTTTGTTTGTTTCTTCGTGTTTCTAATTTGTCTTCTTTTTTTCCTCTTTCCTAATGCTTTTTTGTTTTTCTCTATTTTCTTTCCACCCGGTTTGTTTTTTTCCTTCTTTTTCAGGTTCGTATTTTGTTATTTGGACCATTTGTAGTCTTTGCTCCTCTCTCGTGGTGCCATTAGCGAGAGAGAGAGAGAGAGAGAGAGAGAGAGAGAGAGAGAGAGAGAGAGAGAGAGAGAGAGAGAGAGAGAGGTGCAGCGTGCTCACCTGAAAAGATAATGGGAGGGCAGCTGCACTAAGGGGGAACAAGTGAAAGAGGAAGAAAGGCAGGGAGAGAAAGCCAGAGTAAAGTACAGGTAGATTTGCAAGTGTGTGTGTGTGTGTGTGTGTGTGTGTGTGTGTGTGTGTGTGTGTGTGTGTGTATGTGTATGTGTGTGTGTGTGTGTGTTCTCCCTTCTCCTTCCTTTTATTTTTTTTTTCTCTCTCTCTCATTGTTGTTTTGTTGCTGTTACACGTTTTGGTGTGTGTGTGTGTGTGTGTGTGTGTGTGTGTGTGTGTGTGTGTGTGTGTGTGTGTGTGTGTGTGTGTGTGTGTGTGTGTGTGTTTGCAGTCGTGTGTTTGCGCTTGCGTGTTTGTTTGGTAAATAATGTGTTGTTTGCGTTTTAAGGGAGAAGCAGGTGTTGACTGTGTAGAGAGAGAGAGAGAGAGAGAGAGAGAGAGAGAGAGAGAGAGAGAGAGAGAGAGAGAGAGAGAGAGAGAGAGAGAGAGAGAATTTTCCTAGTTCTCATGACTTCACTAATTAGCGAGTTTTTAAAAATTGCTTTAGATTCACTTTTTATTTTTTATTCCTATCAAGTAACATTTTCTTTCTTTTATACCTAATTTGTATATATGAACCGATATTTTATCCTCTTAATTATTACATTCATACAATCCTTTACTAATCTTCGGGGAGTCTTTTTATTTATTTTTTCTTTATTTTTATCTTTCCCTCCTCCTCTTCTTCGTACAACCCAATAGGAACCAATATAACAACTACATGTTCTTCCATTGTGTTCCTTTGTGTTCCCCTCCTCCTCTACATCCTCCCACTCTAAGCCAGCTATTTACATAAGACCGGATTACCAATAAGGACGTGGCTCGTGCAGGAGGAACTTAGCCTATAAATATAATTATGGAGATGCTTGGGGGCGTGGAATCTTCTCTGTGTCAACTCGTAAACTCTAGAGTGATATTATGTTCCGTATTCCTAAACGTTTGGGTCTCGCAAGGGCTATATTTGGGACCATAGAGGTGATTATAAGGGTTTAAATGTGTTTTCTTTTCTATTGGGAGTGTAGAAGGCTTGTTATGCTATTAATGGAGTCATTTAACCACCCTTGGAGATCCTAGTGATGTGTTCTACTAGGGGTTTTAAATGTGGTGGAAGGACACTGAAATGGTAAAGAATTCAAGGGTGTCTGTTTGTGTGTGTGTGTGTGTGTGTGTGTGGTGGGGGGGGGTTCTGTAGAGCTTATTGGTAAGAGATTTTTTATTTTTTTACTTCGTTTATTGAGGTTTTATATGCGTAGAGTTTTTTAAGGTGTTTTCATTCTCTCTCTCTCTCTCTCTCTCTCTCTCTCTCTCTCTCTCTCTCTCTCTCTCTCTCTCTCTCTCTCTCTCTCTCTCTCTCTCTCTCTCTCTCTCTCTCTCTCTCTCTCTCTCTCTCTCTCTCTCTCTCTCTCTCTCTCTCTCTCTCTCTCTCTCTCTCTCTCTCTCTCTCTCTCTCTCTCTCTCTCTCTCTCTCTCTCTCTCTCTCTCTCTCTCTCTCTCTCTCTCTCTCTCTCTCTCTCTCTCTCTCTCTCTCTCTCTCTCTCTCTCTCTCTCTCTCTCTCTCTCTCTCTCTCTCTCTCTCTCTCTCTCTCTCTCTCTCTCTCTCTCTCTCTCTCTCTCTCTCTCTCTCTCTCTCTCTCTCTCTCTCTCTCTCTCTCTCTCTCTCTCTCTCTCTCTCTCTCTCTCTCTCTCTCTCTCTCTCTCTCTCTCTCTCTCTCTCTCTCTCAGCATTCATAGATGACAGAATATTAAGATCATATGACTAAGGACGAAGGGAAAGCGCCAAATGCAGTCAAGGTAAGTGTAGTTACTTAAATTTCTTCCTGTGACTTCTCCCTTTGACTGTAAGAGTGAGCGAGGCAGTAACTGATACGTCTTGCTCAGCGTTCCGGGGCCTCAGAGCTCAGCAAGTTATATGAGCCTTGGTGCTGAGCTTAAGGAGGTCTTTTAATGTCTACCTGCCGTGTTCCTCCCTCATTAGCATGCTTACATAGAGGTGTGGTTTCCCTCAGCCTGTTTCCCCCTTCCCCCCAGCCCTCCTCCTCCTCCTCCTCTTTCCTTCCCTGCAGTCTCTTCTCTCTCTTCCTCTTTCCTTTGTTTCGGTTCCTGTCCTTGGGTTTGGTTCGTGTATTCGTTTCATTATCTTGTGTGTTTTATTGATATCTTTTCTTTTTGTTTTTCTTTGTTTTTTTTTTTTAAGAGGTATTTGTGTGTTTTGCTTATGGTGTTGGTTTTCCTCTATTTTTCGATGGTTTTTACTTGTTTTCTATTTTATTTTTCTAAGGTTTTCTGTCGTAGTGTTTTCGTTTTTTTATGTTTTGAAAGTTAAATGTTAGGTAAGCTTATTTTCTCGTATAATTCCTAAACATTTTTAATATTTTGTGTGTGACATGCATTAATGAATTTTGACTTTGCTCCTTTACTTCACATAAAAAAAAATCATATTAGTTTTGTGTGTTTTTTTTTTTTTTCTTTTTCAGTCCTTCCTCACTAATCTAACTTTCCCACATCACCCATCCATTCCAGTTTCCCTTGTCCTCTTTACCTTTACAATTTCCGACTCCAATCCCTTTCGTTTATTCTCAGCTGCACTCATTAGTTTCCTTTCCCCTTCCCCTTCACCCGCGGGGAATGAGAGGCGAGAAAAAACTCCTTTCAGTAAACTTTCCTCTTTGTGTGTCAACTCCCTTTAATCCCACTGAGAGGAAAGAGGTGTAAAGAGGAGGAGGCTGAGACTCGGGGATTTGTCACCATTTGTTTTAGAGAGAGAGAGAGAGAGAGAGAGAGAGAGAGAGAGAGAGAGAGAGAGAGAGAGAGAGAGAGAGAGAGAGAGAGAGAGAATCACATAACTAGATAAAAACAAAAAAACAAAATCGAATCAGAGACAAGGACGAACTAAAAGTGAAGAAATTAGCACACGAGAGGAGGAAAAAATAAATGAAAAGATAAAAAGAAAAATAGAAAGGAAGAATAGGGCAGAATACGCTTCCAGTCAAATGTGTGTGTGTTTTACGAGCCTGGGAAGGACAGGTGGGGCCTACCGGTGAGCTGATAATTAATAGCCACCTGGCGGTAATTCATCACAGGTGACGTAACTTCGCCTTCCCATGAAACTCTTTTAAACCTCCGGGAAAAAAAAGATAGAAAGGAAAAAAAAGAGAAAAATGTGTGTATAAAGGGAAAATATGTGAGTGGTGCATTTTCGAGTAATTTTAAGAGGATTTAGTAAAAAGAAAATACAATGTGAATGTGTAAAACAGTTTTACCTGAGTGATAAATTTTGGAGGTTTATGGGCGTACACACACACACACACACACACACACACACACACACACACACACACACAGAGAGAGAGAGAGAGAGAGAGAGAGAGAGAGAGAGAGAGAGAGAGAGAGAGAGAGAGAGAGAGAGAGAGAGAGAGAGAGAGAAAGAGAGAAAGAGAAAAAACAATTTGAATACTTAAACAGCTCCATAAATATAAATTCAGCAGGTATTTATGGGAACTTAACCCTTTCCCCCTTTTCCCTAACACCCAAACGCTCCAAAATAAAATAAAAAAAGGAAAAAAAGGAAAAAGGCAACAGATGTGAGTACTTAGAGCAAATGATCGCAAGCCATGAATTCTGAAGCTCAATTTATGGGAAGTGGGTGGAACCTGATGCATTTTTGGGGCTTAATTGCGGAGCCAGTGTTTTGTGTTTCGTATTCCTGCAGGTGAGTTTGGTATCAGAGGCCCCGTGGGAAAGGTGTGCATGTTCCCATTTTTTTTTTAGCTGCAATGTTTCACTAGTTTTTCCTCTGCCCTGTTTAATTTACACTCCCTATCAATATCAAGATAGGTTTAAAGATGCGATAGGACAGAATTGGTTTACGAAATAGTGTGGTGGGTGACTGGAATATGTACTGAATAATCTTGCTGTTTGTGGGGAGTCGGTGGATGGTTTACAATATTAGATAAAGTTATGGGTATGGATGGTACCTAGGTGTAAATTTCTTTGATGTTGAGAGAATTAGGTGACAGTTTTCCTCTGAGTTTGATTTTTTGTCCTTAAGTCTTCTACAGTGCATAAAATAAGTGTTCTATACAGGGACAGCCATGTGTAGGTCCGGCGGTTTTTTGCAGCTTCCCCTTTGTTCATAGGCTTTATTAATTTCAGCGTTTTTATTATCACTTATTCATTTTTTTACAGTCTGAGGAAGTCTTGATTATATTCTTGCATTGTTATTTTTTTTTCTAAGTAACGATTAGTCTATTTATTTTACTATTCATTTATTCATCTCTTAGTTACAGTGTGAGTATTTATCATCATTGGTTTTCAGTCATTCATATCTCAGTAACTATCAAACCTGTTAGTTATTATAGTAAAGTAATCTGTATAAAAACAAAAATAAAGGTAATCCAGGAAGGCAAAGTGGTTTAAAGAGCGGGAATTATTTAAACTATGCGGTGCTTGATTAGTATGCATACTCACCTGTCCTCCTCTCCCCGCCAGGTTCGTGACGCCCAGTGTGCATGTGTGACGTGTGACGGTACGTGCGTGTGGTGGTGATCTTGTTCTCGTTCTTGTTGTTGTTCTTTGTTCTTCTATTTTTTTTGCTTTTCCTTCTTTCTCGTTTTCTTTTTCTTTTAGTGACTGTTAAACTTTTTTGATCACTAACAATAATATCAACTATATCACTAATTACTACTACTACTACTACTACTATTTTACCAGATCCACTATTGCTATCACTCTCTATCATTATTAAGATCACCAAACATTATCATCATCGTCATCATCATCATCATCATCTTCATCATCATTATCATTCACGTGCCAGGCTTTTTATGATCTTTTAAGTGGAAAATCATGTAACTGAAGGGTCATTAACTCTAACCTCATTAATTTTCCCTTACCGTGAGTCAGTTTGGTGTCTGGTAAGGAGGGAGGGATGTGAAGAGAAGAGAGGGGGAGGTGGGAGAGGTGGGGTTAAGGAAGGGAAGGTAGAAGGTAGGAAAGAAGTAAGGAAGGAAGGAGGGAGGGAAGGAAGAAGGGAGGGAGGAAATGCACAATGAAAATTCATATATGAGTTTAAATGTAAAGATTATGGTAATGCTTTGCACACACACACACACACACACACACACACACACACAAGGGCAAGTGTGTGTGTGTGTGTGTGTGTGTGTGTGTGTGTGTGTGTGTGTGTGTGTGTGTGTGATATAGACACAAATATCTGGTGACAAAGTATGTATATGAACAAATATTCGCACACAAAGTTTTGCTATTCACTCTTTTCAAACGGCGAAAAAAAAAAAAAAAAGTTTCGGTTTGCAAGCGAGAATTTGCTGTCCATTGTTTATAATTTATTTTGCTTCTCATTCGCCGATGCAGGAAATGAATGTGGTGTTAAATATGACGTCTAATTTAATATTTGTTGATTTGAGTTAGTCACCTTATGTTTTCATAGTGAATGTTCGTTGAAATTATTCTTTCTTTTCTCTTTTTTCCTTCTTTTTTTTTTTCCTTCTTTCCTGTCATTGTTATTGTATTGTTCCATATTGTCATGATTACAGTGAAGAAAGACAGTGTAGTAGTAGTAGTAGTAGTAGTAGAAGTAATAGTAGTAGTAGTAGTAGGAGGAGGAGGAGGAAGAGGAGCTGTAGAATCAGGAGGAGGAGGAGGAGGAGGAGGACGAGGAGGAAGGAGGAAGAAGAGATAAGTAAATGTGTTGTAAGGTGATGGGTGTTGTCGGGTCCTCCTATCAGGTGTTTTGTGGCGGAAATGTAAAGGGTTGAGGGGGAAAAGATTCTCTCTCTCTCTCTCTCTCTCTCTCTCTCTCTCTCTCTCTCTCTCTCTCTCTCTCTCTCTCTCTCTCTCTCTCTTGTTTGTACACTCGTCTCTTCCTTCTTTTTGTATTTCATGCTTTTCCGCAATTAGTTTATTTTCCGTTCCCTCCTCCTCCTCCTCCTCCTCCTCCTCCTCCTCCTCCTCCTCCTCCTCCTCCTCCTCCTCCTCCTCCTCCAATTCCTCGATTTTTTTACATGCAAAAGAAAGTGAACTGTAAAAGTGACATTGAATAAACTGAAAATATAAAAAAAAATAAAATCGAAATGAATGCATTGGAATGAAAATCAGGAGAGAGAAAAAATAAAAATAAAAAGTTGAATAAAGAATATTTAAAGAATGAGTAAACACAGGTGAGGAGGTAAACGAAGAAAGAAAAGATGGGGGAAGGAGGAGAGGCATGCAAGAGGTGGGTGGGGAGAGGTGGAGGTATGGAAGGGTCAGCTTAGGGAAGGAAGGAAGGAAGGAAGGAAGGAGGGAAGGAGGGAGAAAAAGTAGAGTGAAGGGGAGTTATTCAGCCATGCGAGGATTAGTTGACACAGCTGTTGGCCGATGAAGGATCAACAACAGCTGGATCGGAACCGAACCCCTAACCTCTTCTCCTCCTCTTCCTCCTCCTCCACACACTGCCCTAACCCTACGATATACACACCGAATTTCACAATCATACACTCATACTTTCCTCTATATACAAAAGTATATTCCACTATTACCATTCCATCAGTCACCACCAACACCTTAACTTCTCCACTTCACATCAATTCTTATCAGTTTCCCGTTCCACTCCACAGCACTCTCCTCCACATTGCTCCCTTCACCAGCAGGTCCTGTCCTTCCATCCACTCCTGTCCGCATCAGTCCTTTCAACACCTCTCCTTGTTCCCCTCCACTACCTCTGAGAGCTGGCGTAGGGGGAAATGGCTGGTGGTGCTGGGTAATGATGTGGCAAGGTGATAGTAGAGGAGGAGGAGGAGGAAGAGGAGTAAAGAGAAGTTACGAAAAAAAAAATGATAAAGGAATCAGAGAAAAATAAGGTAAAGTCGAGGAAATAATGTACATTTGTAAGGTTGTGAGATAGAATAGATGCAAAAGGAATGGATGGATGTCAAGAGGAAAAGAAAACGGAAGGGAAGGAGGAAACAAAAGGCCATCAATAACTAGGACATTTGTCAGGCTTACTAAAATGTGAGAGAGAGAGAGAGAGAGAGAGAGAGAGAGAGAGAGAGAGAGAGAGAGAGAGAGAGAGAGAGAGAGAGAGAGAGAGAGAGAGAGAGATGGAAGACGACACAACACTTGCATTACTTCCTTAAACGAAAAAAAAAATACTAGATAAATGCATCAATAAACGTAATAGATGCTAAAAAATACGAAAAAAAATATCTTAACAACATTGAACTGAAGACGCAGCTGAAGATACTGAGAGAATAATGCTTGGAAAATAATGAAAACCAGATCAGAATGGAAACTTATCACAATCTCCACCTGGAAACTGAATAAAACGCCAGAAATCGGACTTTTAATGACGCAAGATGAGATGCAGACTACGAGGCATCAAATTCTTCGCCCCTGTTGAAGTTGCAATAAGTCTGTAATCTTGTCCTCCTTGTGTCTCTGTCCTCCGTCATTTGTCCGCACTTCGCTCGTGTTTAAAAGTATTGGAGACGTATCGTGTGTGTGTGTGTGTGTGCGTGTGTGAGATTGTGTGTGGTGTGCGTTAGTTTGATGTTACGCATGGTGGTGGTGGTGATGGTTGTGGTGATGGTGGTGGGAGCGAGAGGTAATGGTGGCAATGTTAGCGTACAGACAATAAATACTTCTACAGTTACTTGTTTTCCTCTTTCTCTTCCTCCTCTCTTATTCTCTCATCCATCTCTCCGATTTTGGGGACTTCCTCTTTTTTTCCTCTTACTCCTCTTTCCATTCTCTTCTCATTCTCATTCTCCTCTTTGCTCTTGGAGACTCCATTTCCTCTTACCTTTATTTTCCTTTTCTTCTCATTCACATTCTCCTCTCTGCTGTTCAGAACTTCCACTTCTTTTCCTCTCAATCTTCTCCATCCTCCTTATTTTCCCTCTTCCTCTCCGCTGTTCGGATATTCGTCTCCTTTCCTTTTAACTCTTTAGTCTTTCTTGTTCATAGCTCTCTATCTTTTCCCGCATCTATGCTACTGAAAACTATCTAATTGTTTTCCTCAAGCCCCTCTTCTTTCCCTTTTTCCTTATTCTCCCTCTCGTTCTTCCCCTCTACCGTTGGGAGGTAATATGTTGCTTTTCTACTAACGATCATTTCCCGGGTAAGCGAGGACACGTGGACAAAGTTATAATTAATCTCCTGCTCGAGAGGGAGGGAACAGAGCCCCAGAAGTTTGCCTGCGTTGTCACGGGACTTTGCCAACGAAACGGCCCCCGCAGGAAATGAACCCAGACGACATTATTAACTTTTCTATTGCTTCGCCTGCCTGCCTTCGTCTCTCTCTCTCTCTCTCTCTCTCTCTCTCTCTCTCTCGCTCTCGCTATCTCGGTATTTGTTTTCCCTGTCTGGTTAAATCTTATATTAATACATTAAGCAGTTGTCCGTGACCAGTTTCCTTCTTCCTGTTTTAGAGAACATGACTTTTTAGTTGTTTTGAGAGAGAGAGAGAGAGAGAGAGAGAGAGAGAGAGGAGGAGGAGGACAACAGAAAAGCAAAACAAAAACGGTAGTATGAAAAATGAAAAACAAGAGAAGGGAGAGAAAAAAAAGAAGAAAAAGAAAGAACAGAAAGAAAAAGAAATCAGTAAGTGGAATCTGTTGCTGTGGGCGGCGCCGGGTCGTGATTGGCACCACGAGAGAGAGAGAGAGAGAGAGAGAGAGAGAGAGAGAGAGAGAGAGAGAGAGAGAGAGAGAGAGAGAGAGAGTAGGAGGGTCGACAGGTGGGAAGGTCGTGGCAGTGTTGACAGTGGAGGGAAGGAAAGATTGTGGTCGTAGCTGGCACGCACGAGAGACAATGGACTCTTTTTGTGAGGAAGAGGAAGGGAGAGGGAAGGAGAGTGGGAGGTGGAGCAGGAGGGAACCAGGGGGGACCAGGAAGGGAAGAGAGGAAGTGAGTTACGAAGGAATGGAGGAATGGAAGGTTTGGGTGGGAGAATGTATGGATCTGGAGGGATGATGGAAGGTTAGATTAGGTAGAGGAGAAAGGGTAAGGGTGAGGCTGAGATGGAAGGAGGGAGGGAAGGAAGGAAGGGAGAAGTGAGGGAGGTTGAAAGCTGAGAGAAGATAGATCGATGGAGAGACGGATAGGAATAGATAGAAAGCAGGCAGGAAAAATGAAAAAAAAATAGACACAAGGAAAAGAAGCGTAGTTAGAAAAATAAAATGAAAATTTGAAAATAATCTTGAAACCAAAGGAAACTCAAGAGGCAGGAATTAAAGAACACAAAAGCACAATAGAGAACAATATTGACTGACACCAAAATGCAGAGAGGTCAATAAAGTTTCGCAGTCACTTCATTATTGTCTCGATTGGTCAGGTCACGAGGTCAGGCGGGCGTGGGAACCAGTAAGACCACATTCACTCCTCACCCACCCCTTGCTCTTCCTCCTCTTCCTCCTCTTCCACCTCTTCTTCCTGTGGGCATGATTATAGGAAAGAAAACGGGAAGGAGGTGAGAAAGTTGCGGAGAAAGTGAATAGGTAGAGAGAGAGAGAGAGAGAGAGAGAGAGAGAGAGAGAGAGAGAGAGAGAGAGAGAGAGAGAGAGAGAGAGAGAGAGAGAGAGAGAGAGACTGATTCCAACTTCCTGGTAACATTCCTTGGCAGCAAAGTTACAGAATCCCTTTACTTTTCCTCCTCCTTCCATTCCCTTACCATTCCCATCACCCCATCACTTCGTAGGACACACCACCACCACCATCACCACTACCATCACCACTACCATCATTCTGAGTATCCCGCAGTATCACCCTATCTTCCTCTTCCCTTCCCCTCTTTCCCATACTCCCCAAAGTAACTAATTTGTCATTCTCCCCACCTCCTTTCTCCCTCCTTGTCTGTTCCCCTCTTTCCTATTTGTCTCCCGTGATACCTATATGTTTCCTTCTCTCTTGTTCCTCTTAAATGCCACTGTGGTTTTGTTTTTTCCCTCCTTTGTTTTTCTTTTTTCGTTTTTTTTGTATTTTTTTGTCTGGTGTGAGTTTTTTTTGTGTATTTTGACTCTTGATTCTTCTCTCTCTCTCTCTCTCTCTCTCTCTCTCTCTCTCTCTCTCTCTCTCTCTCTCTCTCTCTCTCTCTCTCTCTCTCTCTCTCTCTCTCTCTCTCTCTCTCTCTCTCTCTCATCTCTACATCGCTTTTATTTTCCTCTCTGTTCTCTCTCTTTATTCACCCCTTTCATATCTCTGCCATCTATCCATCTAGTCTCTCTCTCTCTCTCTCTCTCTCTCTCTCTCTCTCTCTCTCTCTCTCTCTCTCTCTCTCTCTCTCTCTCTCTCTCTCTCTCTCTCTCTCTCTCTCTCTCTCTCTCTCTCTCATAGTTTCCCCATCGTCTCTCCCATATCCTGTCTCTCCCATTCTTTCTGTCCCCTGCTACGTTACCTCATGGCCCTCTCCCTCTCTCTCCCATATCCTACCTTCCCATACCATCTTGTCCCCTCACGTGAGAAATGGGGTAAGTTTTAGTCTTCATCATGATACCTCATTCCTTCTCCTCCTCCTCCTCCTCCTCCTCCTCCTCCTCCTCCTCCATGTTTAAAGAGAAAGGAGGAGAGGACAATGGGGGAAGTTAGTCTAAAAATATCAAGAAGGAATCGAAATGAGAGAGAGAGAGAGAGAGAGAGAGAGAGAGAGAGAGAGAGAGAGAGAGAGAGAGAGAGAGAGAGAGAGAGAGAGAGAGAGAGAGAGAGAGAGAGAGAGAGAGAGAGAGAATAAAATACCACACCTAATATTGTATGTAAGGTTAAGGTTATTTCCCACATCCAGTAATTTCTCCTCCTCCTCCTCCTCCTCCTCCTCTTCCTCCTCTTCCTCCTCCTCCTCAACAATCGTGCAATCTAGGAATCTTGGCACACTCCATCTGGTTTCCATTTGGGCCTTAATGACTGTATTTGTTTCCTATTCTTACTCTGCTGCTGAAAATACCCCGTTTTCTTTGCCCTTCGCTGCTGGAGGAGGGAAGGGAAGAGGAGAGAAGAAGAGAGGGGAGGGTCAAGGAAGGTGTAAGGGACTGAGGGAGTGAGCGAAGGGAGGGATGAAGTGTTATGGGGAATGGAGTGAATGTAATCTATCTTTTCAATTTCATCATGTGTTTTCTCTTTTCTCTCGCGCCAGTCTGGTTATTGAAGTGTGTTTTTTTTTTCTCAGGCCTTTGTTATCCATTGTTTCTTTTGTGTGTTTCCCTTTGTCCTTTGTTTCGTAATAGTTGACGGGTGCATATTTCTCTTTCTCCTCCTCTCATTCCTCTTGCTTTCTCTGCTTTTTTTTTTATTTTTCAGTTTTCGTGTTTTCGTGTTATTAAATCGCTATCTTTCGCTCTTTGCAGTGTTTTCCATCGTCGTATTTCTCTTTCATTTTCTCTCTCTTGTTTTCTTCCTTCTGTTTCTTCATCTCGACTTTTTTCTTTTCCACATCCTCGTCTTCACAATATCTTCCTCTTTCTGTTTCTACGTCTTCAGATATTTCCTCCTCCTTGTCTCCTTTTGACTTTCCTTCTTGTTGCATCTCACATAATTTTCCTCGTCCTTGCCCTTCTCCTTGATTCCTTGCTCTTCTGCGTCTTTGCCTCCATGTTTTTCCTTGTTCTTGACATTTTTCAGTGTTTTTCTCTCCTTTTTCACCTTAACCTCTGCGTCATCCGTGTTTTCTGCCTCCTCCTCCTCCTCCTCCTCCTCCTCCTCCTCCTCCTCCTCCTCCTCCTTTGCAGAGGCACTGTTGCATTTCCCGATTTCTGAGTTCATGTGGTTCACGGTTCGAGCCACCTTGTTACGTGAGAGAGAGAGAGAGAGAGAGAGAGAGAGAGAGAGAGAGAGAGAGAGAGAGAGAGAGAGAGAGAGAGAGAGAGAGAGAGAGAGAGAGGTCTTTTGTTCAAGTTCCATAGTGGTCCTGCGTTGCGTTAACTCTTGTCACGGAGTTTTGTTTGTTCTTTTCACGTGGTTTCGAGACGTTTTCTTTCAAGCACTATTTACTTATTTACTCTCTCTCTCTCTCTCTCTCTCTCTCTCTCTCTCTCTCTCTCTCTCTCTCTCTCTCTCTCTCACACACCATTCACGACCATTTTATTTCCCCCTTTGTGTTTCGCTCGTGTAAATTTGATGTCTTTTTATTGATTTTTTTTTCTGACGGTTCGTTCGTGTGAAACTAAGTGGAAAGGTTTTGCACACACACACACACACACACACACACACACACACACACACACACACACACACACACACACACACTGGCATTCCCTTTCCTTCCCAGAGAGAGAGAGAGAGAGAGAGAGAGAGAGAGAGAGAGAGAGAGAGAGAGAGAGAGAGAGAGAGAGAGAGAGAGAGAGAGACTAATCGCTTGTAAGGTTTTATATATTAAAGAAGATTTGGAAATAGTGGAGGATTTTTAAGGAAAGAAGGAAGAGGAGGATGAAGGAAGGAATGAATAAAAGAAGCAAAAAAAAAAAAATGTTTAAAGGTAGAAACGAGAAATTGTAAAGATAATTATTGTTAATTATGGAGAGAGAGAAAAAAATAATTGAAGCATGACATGGGAAGAAATAAAAATAAAGAGAATAGGATAACAAGAGATAATTAGCTTTGTGAAGGAAAATAAATAAAAGAAAGATAGTAAATAATAACGGAAAACAGGAAAAAAAATATAACTGGAATTGAGGTCCAAAATAATTAAAGAAATGTCTAACGAGGAAGTCAAAGAAAGCGAAAAAGAAGAAAAAAAAGAAAAAAAAAACAGAAAACAAGAAAGTAAAAGTCTGGAAGAAGAGGAAGAAATGAGAAAGATGAATAAGACAAATGAACTGGAAAAGCAAAAAACGAAGACAGAAATAAAAGAAAAGAACTAGAAAAGGAAGAAATGAGAAAAGAAAATGCGACAAATTAACGAAAGAATAAATAACGAAGAGGCAGAAAAAAAAAAAAAGACGAGGAGGGGATAAAATGAGGAAGGCAAGTAAGATAAATGAACGGAGGAAGAGAAAACGAAAGGACAGTTAAAGGAGGAAAATTAAAGGACAGGAAGGGGAGGAGGAATTGATAAAAGTAAAGAATAAAGGAAAGAGACATAAGGACCACTAAAAAGAAAGACTGAGAAGAGGAAAGACTGATGAAAACTAGATATTGAAAAAAAAGAAAATATTATGATTAAAAATAAGAAGAATAAGAGACGAATGATAAAATAAGATTAATAAAAGGCGAAGAATTGATAAAAGAGAGACTAATCCAAACAAACGTGAGGAATACTGCAATAAAAAAAAATGGAGAGGAAAAACTGATAAAAAAAATGAAACTGAGGGAAATAAATGAAGAAAAAAACAAAAAGATGAGGAACAATTTATGAAAACGAGCAACTTAGCCAAATATGAAGAAAAGAGTAAAATAAAATTAGGAAAACTAAAAAGAAAAGGCGTGATAAGACGAAATATTAATAGAAAATAAAACAAAAATGAAGCTAAGGAGGAAAGAAAATTGAGAAGGAAACAAGAAAAAAAAGGGGGGAAGAAACGAGGCTGAGAAGACAAAATAACCACAAAAATTAGTCTGAAGCAAAGAAGGAAGAAAGACTAAAAAAAAAAAAAAAAACGATAAAACAACTAAAAAAAGAGAGAGGAAAAAAAGGAAACTTGAGGAGACGAAATAATGAGAAAAAAACTAGCGACTAAAGCAGAGGAGAAGGAAAAGCTTCGGTGTAAGAGAGGCCTGAGGGAAGGATAGCAGGATTTTTGGTGCGGTGGTTAATGGGATTAGCAGCAGCGCGCCTCGTTGGGCTCAAGAGTTCCCCCTAATGACGCGCCGGTAATTAGCTGCTGGCAAACACACCCTCACAAAGCCAATATTTGATGGCACGATACTAGTGAATGAACTGCATGAAAACATCAAATACATATGCATGCTTGTTTCTCTCTCTCTCTCTCTCTCTCTCTCTCTCTCTCTCTCTCTCTCTCTCTCTCTCTCTCTCTCTCTCTCAAGACTGAAAGAGAATGATTTACCTGAGTTTACCTAAATGCATCTTACCTTTATGCATATTTGTGAGAAAGAAACCTTTGCACCTTTCCTTTTATGGCCTTACCTCCTCCTCCTCCTCCTCCTCCTCCTCCTCCTCCTCCTCCTCTATGTACTTTCTCACTTACTCCCCCTCCTACTCCCCTCTCCTACTCTTCCACCCTCCTCCCCCAAACCTCGTGACGTGAAGCAACTCCGGGGACCGTTTTCTCTGATTTATTTGCCTTCTGGGTGTGAAAGAAAACGGGAGAAAAAAGCGTATCTCTGGTCTCCATGCTGGTGTATTTTTTTCATGTCTTTTTTTTATTTTCTTTTAGTCGAAATGGTGTGCTGAGGGAGCTTGGGGTTGTGTGCTTGGGAGGAGGAGGAGGAGGAGGAGGAGGAAGAGGAGGAGGAGATTTTGTGAGGGTAAGGATGCAAGTATAGGGAAGTAAGTGTGTGTGTGTGTGTGTTTGTGTGTGTGTGTGTGTGATTGTAATGTTTGTGTGTCTGTGTGTGCATGAACGGAGTAGGAATATATGTTTTCAAGAGATAGGAATAAGAAGAAGAAAAAGAGGAAGAAGATTAAGAAAAAAAGGAGTTAGAGATAAGAAGAACAAGAGGGAGAGAGTAAAAAAAAATGCAAAACGATAAAAAAAAGAGAAGAAAAAGGAGTAAGAGAAAAAAATAAGGAATAAGAGGCAGGAATAAGACACAAGAAGAACAAAAGGAGGAAGAATAAGAAGAAAAAGAGGAGGAAGAGCAAGAAGACAGGCGTGATGTTCACAAGACAAAAGAGAAACATTGCTGGAACAAGAGTAGTGATTTTGAGTGTTCGTGTGGGGCAGGGGGAGGAGGGGGAGGCACTTGTGTAGGAGGTAAAATGAGTGTGGTTGGGGAGGGGCAAGGGCGCGTGTTGGGGGCGTGTTGGGGGCGTGAGGAGGCAAACTTTCTCCCACAAAAGCCTGAGTGGAAATGGGAACAGGAGGAGTCACGTAGCGGGTGTGTGTGTGTGTGTGTGTGTGTGTGTGTGTGTGTGTGTGTGTGTGTATGTATGTATGTGTGACAGTACGTAGTTGAGTTTGTATCGTGGGACCATGATCATTTTCTCTCTCTCTCTCTCTCTCTCTCTCTCTCTCTCTCTCTCTCTCTCTCTCTCTCTCTCTCTCTCTCTCTCTCTCATATCTCTATTTACCTCAATCTATATGCATAACGGAATGTGAGACAGACAGCTGTGATTTTGTGTGGACAGATGATTTTACTGTGTGTGTGTGTGTGTGTGTGTGTGTGTGTGTGTGTGTGTGCGCGCGTTTGTGATGGATGCGAAGATTTTTATTATTCCTCTTTTGTCATTTGTGTGTGCCTTGACTAGCGGTAGTGGTGGTCTTTGGGAGGTGCGGGAGGAGGAGGAGGAGGAGGAGGAGGAGGAGGAGGAGGAGAAGGAGGAGGAGGATTTAAGAGAGAGAGAGAGAGAGAGAGAGAGAGAGAGAGAGAGAGAGAGAGAGAGAGAGAGAGAGAGAGAGAGAGAGAAGCTGCGATGAGATCCGTTAATTACTTAATATATTATCACCTGACCATTGTGTGGAGGAGGAAGAAGAAGAAGAAGAAGAAGAAGAAGAAGAAGAAGAAGAAGAAGAAGAAGAAGAAAGATTATTCACGTTACTAATGCTTAATCTTCATCATCATCACTCTTCTTCCTCTTATTTCTTATATCTTATAATCTTTATTCTTTTCCTCTCCTCCTCCTCCTCCTCCTCCTCCTCCTCCAGGTCGTCTTCTACCACCCAATAACTCGTCAACAGAAGACAAGAGAAGTCCATTTGTTACTAGTGAGGTGCTTTTCATTCTCTCTCTCTCTCTCTCTCTCTCTCTCTCTCTCTCTCTCTCTCTCTCTCTCTCTCTCTCTCTCTCTCTCTCTCTCTCTCTCTCTCTCTCTCTCTCTAAACGAAAGATACAAATGTAATTGAGAGACAGAGATACTCGTATATAGAGAGAGAAGAAACAGGGAAGGAAGAAAGGAAGGGAGGAGAGAAGGAAGGGATGATAATGAGGTATCTGGAAATTAGAAAAGGAAGGGAGGCAGTCAGCTGATGGTGAAAGTTGTAAATAGCAGATGAATGAATGATGAGGGTGAGGTGGAGTGAGAGATGATAGTGCAAGGGATAGTGAAGAGGGTGGGGAGTATGTGACGGTGAGAGTGCGCTGGGATAGTGACTGTGAGAATGAAGGGAGAGGGAATCATGAGAGACTGAAGATTGTTAGTGAAAAAATTGTGATAATTAGTGATGAAAGATTGTGAAGATAGTGGCGTAGGTCTAATGGTGAAGGAAGATGAAAATGTAGTAGGTTGAAAGCTGATAATGAAGAAAGAGAAGTAGTTTATGATAGCGAAGTGAACTGAAGAGTGATGATGAAGATAGTGATGGACGGAGATAAGAGCCTGGTAAAGTGAGGAATGATAGTGGAGAGAGAGATAATAATAGTCAGTAAAGAATTACGATTTAACATTAGGGGAAAATAATGAATGTAATATCTTAAAACTTAAAGGAAGAATAAAAACAAGAACACTAAATAAGTCAGATGGAACTTGAACGCAAGCAGAGAAAAACAAAGAAAAAAAATAAGAAAAAAAAAATAGAAAATAGATTAGACATACTGACATTAATAAAGTCAGACATAAATTTAACACAAATATCTTAGTCTCATCCATCACCCACAAAAAAAAAAAAAATAGAAAATAAATAAATAAATAAATAAATAAAGTAAAAAAATAAATAAAGAAGTAAATAAATAAAATCAGAAAAATTGAAAACATGCCAAATCCCGTTTTTATGAACCTAAATTGTCAATGAACCCTTGAAGTAGAAGTTGGCTGGAACCTTCGCCTGACCAAGCCGCAGGTGAGGTGACGGGGTTGTCCAGGTGAGGAAGTGTAATTGCCAGGAAAATTGAATCCCCCTTAGGACTCGTGGCGGTGAGAGGCGTGGGCGAGGCGGGAGGAGTGAGGGACAGGTAATGGAAACTGTAATTATAGTAGAATCGTGTTGAGTTACGGTCCTATCTTGTGCTGTGGTAAAAATCTTGATCTTGTTCTTTTTTTTTTCGTGTGAAGTACAAGGTGGGGCAGGAAGAGCGTAGGATGGCCAGTGAAAAGGCGTATTTTTGTCTTTTTTTAACGTGTTAAAAGTTTTGAGCGCTTTGGGGTTTTCACAAGAGCTGTCTTCAAAGGCCGCAGATGTGATTAGTCGGGTTCTCAAGGGCATTTTTCTTCAGTTCATGGTTTAAAGGTCTGAAAGGTTTATTGAACTCAGAACTAGTGCAAAAATCTTATTGAACTACCGCCAGAATCACGAAAACGTCCTTGAAAACTCCAGTTCTTTCTTCTATAACGTGTTCAGTTAGTTGTGATAAATCTCTGAAACGTCTAGCAATATTGGTCTTTGTCTTGTGCCTGCTTAGGTCATTCCAGGAGTAAGAAGAGGGAAAGCACAAATTACAGAAGGTTCAGTTAAAGTATCGCTTTGTGTTTCCTTATGATCTTATGTAGTACTAAAAGCGAAAGTACATGTCTTTTTGTTAATTATATCTTTGTCCAGCGTCTGCCAAGAAAAATGAGAAAAGATAATAAAAAAATGTAATAGTAGTACAGCTTCATCCTATCTTCATTTTCTAATACTGAAAATAAGAAAGATGTCGCGTCCATTTTTGAGGTCGATATATAACAAACAAACAAATACATAAATGAACAACAAATAAACAAAGTACAGGTGAAGATTCGATGTCAATAGCACGTGAGAGGTAAATAAAAGAGAAGGTAAGGTGTTTGGCTCACCTGACGGGAACTAGTAAGGAAGGTGTAATGATGTGAACCAAGAGATTTACTGTCTGAGAAATTCCTTTTATTTTCTGAGAGATAATGATGGACGTGAGTAGTACTGAGTCTCAAAGGAAGGAGGGGCTGTTGAGGGGGAAGGGAAGGGAGGGAGGGAGGGAGTGATAGGAAGAGTGGATGACAGGGAAGAAGGAAGTTGAGGCTCGAGACGATTCTATAGAGAGGTAAATAAATGTTGAATAAAAGGGAGATAGGGAGGATTGTGGGGAAGAAGAATGAATAGGTTGGTTAAATAAATGGATAAATGGATGGATGGATGACGGATGGGATTGGAGGATGTAGGAAGAATGGAATAGGTGAGAAAAGGTGGATGAATAAAAGAGAGGCAAGAAGATAGAAAGGAAGGATGAAGTGGATAGAGAAATATTTTGATAATGATGAGTAGAAAGAAGGCTAAATAAGAAGGGAAGGAAGTGAAGGAAGAAATGCGTTAGAAAAAAAGAGATGAAAGATGGGAGAAAGAAAGAAAGAAAGGAAGGAAGGAAGGGTGAAGTAAAGATAGCTAGATAGACGAATAAATGAGTTAAATGGAGTGAAGGAAGGAAGATTGGGTGAGTTAAGAAGAGGGGGAGAGGGAGAGAAGGAAGAGGTACTGGCAGGAGAGGCAGACTACCGTAAATGTGGTTACAGAAGTTAACATTTTTTTTTTGTTCCGTAAACTTGCTAATTTACTTTTATTATAACGGGAGAATAAAAAAAAAAAAAGTAAATACAATTATCTTTCCTTTTTTTCAATATAACACATAATTCCCTGAATATTCACGTTCCTCTGTGTACAGGTGTATAATTATTACACATTTGTCAGGTATTCATGCAGGTGCTCAGAAATGCAGGTCATATTAGCGGGAGGTACATTTGGCTTTAATATAACAATTACATTTTACATTCCCTTTATGTTCCTGCGGTTCGGATATATGAAATGGCGGCCGGTGCAAGGAAAATAAATCAGTGTTCATAAGGGCATAATTGTATAATTTCTGTTGCCCTCATTTGCTACTGCTTATCGCTTCCTGTTATGTTTACACCTAATCAAAAACTCCCCACATAAACTCCACTGTTTCTCATTATTTTTGGTTTCTCTATACTCCTCTCACCTTTTTATCTACTCTCTCTGTATTCTTCCTACTGTTTATTGCCTTCTTTCGCATCTCCACCTTTCAAGTACTCACAAATCAGTTTCTTCCTCGTGTTTCTTATCATTTTTGTTTCTACTTTTCTCACATTTTATCTCTTCCTTCCACGTCTCCATATTTCAGACACACTCCACATTCACTTCACATTCCACTTCCACTCCCTCTCTGTTTCTCTCGCCTCCAAACCTCACAACGACTCACTGTATATCCTTCATCTTCCCCTCCAATCCGTTACTCCTATTACTCCCTTCACTATTAGAAGCAAGTCATCCCATCGCGCAAAATCTCTCTCTCTCTCTCTCTCTCTCTCTCTCTCTCTCTCTCTCTCTCTCTCTCTCTCTCTCTCTCTCTCTCTCTCTCTCTCTCTCTCTCTCTCATCACACGTTCATAGGAATTAGTTTTACGACGGAAGGCAAACTGTGCGGTAATTAAA
Organism: Scylla paramamosain; assembly: GCF_035594125.1. Taxonomy (NCBI): domain Eukaryota; kingdom Metazoa; phylum Arthropoda; class Malacostraca; order Decapoda; family Portunidae; genus Scylla; species Scylla paramamosain. The sequence continues at coordinate 19,467,035 of NC_087169.1, read as the reverse complement.
GCAAACAGGAGAGGCTGTGGTTTTGTCTGGGGCGTCTTCGAGCGATTAGACTTCCTTAGCGTGTCTCTCTCTCTCTCTCTCTCTCTCTCTCTCTCTCTCTCTCTCTCTCTCTCTCTCTCTCTCTCTCTCTTTTGAAGCTCGAGGCAGTAGTGATCGCTTGAGGAGTGTGTGTGATTATGATAGATGAAATTGAGCTTTGTGGTGTTAGTGCAATGTACAGAGAGAGAGAGAGAGAGAGAGAGAGAGAGAGAGAGAGAGAGAGAGAGAGAGAGAGAGAGAGAGCTGCAAATAACTTATTGTTCTCTGGTAAAAAGATAAAAGCGTAATTTTCTCTATCTTAATTTTGTTTTCTTTTTAATCTTTTTTTTTTTTTTTATGTAAGAGAGGGACCGACCTAGGGCAACAAAATGTATATATTAAAAAAAAAGGTTTAATGAAGTGCCAGTCCCCAAAGAAGAGCTAAATTGATTAGTCAAAAATAGGAAAGTGTTTTTAATCTCCTCCTCGTCCTCCTCTTCCTCCTCCTCCACATTTATCAATCCTGCGACTCTAGGAAATACAGTTCTCTTTTCCAACGGGGCTACAATAACAAAGCCAGGGTACTTTTTACGAATCTTTCAGGGGACAAATGTTACTCTAGGTATAAAAAGTATCTGGTAAACTAATCAAGCTCCTTCATGAATTGCTTAAGTTGTACACGAGTTTGTTATGGTCGTTTGAATAATTTCTTGAGTTCCCCCCGACGGCTTTTTTTTTTTTTTTTGGTAATTGTGAGTGGAAATTCTTAGTTTTAGTTTAGGGTTAGTTAAGGTTAGGTTTAGTTAGGTTAGGTTAGGTTTAGTTAGGTTAGGTTAGGTTTAGTTAGGTTTAGTTAGGTTAGGTTAGGTTTAGTTAGGTTTAGTTAGGTTAGGTTAGGTTTAGTTAGGTTTAGTTAGGTTAGGTTTAGTTAGGTTTGGTTAGGTTAGGTTAGGTTAGGTTAGGTTAGGTTAGGTTTAGTTAGGTTAGGTTAGGTTAGGTTAGGTTAGTTTAGGTTAGGTTAGGTTAGGTTAGGTTTAGTTAGGTTTAGTTAGGTTAGGTTTGGTTTTCAGGCTTTAAGTTCAGGTTTTAGGTGAAAATTCTTTACTTTTATGTTCAGATTGAGGGCGCCAGTATTCCTTTACTCCATTTTCTTTTTCTCTTTTTTTTTATTTTCTTGTCGTTTGTGTGTTTGCATGGATATTTATTTACTTTTTTTCTCTCCTTTTTCAGTTGGTCTGGTATTTTGTTATTTCCTATTTGCTTTTGATGGATTATTTTCATTTATTTTGTTTTCTTTGTCAACGTAATATTCCTCTCTTGTGACTTGTCAAGAGAGAGAGAGAGAGAGAGAGAGAGAGAGAGAGAGAGAGAGAGAGAGAGAGAGAGAGAGAGAGAGAGAGAGAGAGAGAGAGAGAGAGAGAGAGAGAGAGACACGATCCCCTGGCACCACTGAATCACTTTACGGGCTTCGTCATGTTTTATGTTCCTGGAGATTCCATTTTCCAGACGAGGTGAGTCTAGGAGCAGTGCTGACGGGCAGACGACGCTCTCCCTCCAGCCAGCCAGGGATTTAGCGCCAGTCCGTCAGCCAGCGTGTATGTGGAGAGAGATGAGGTGCTAGAGAGAGAGAAGGAGAGAGAGGGAGTTAGAGTTGTTTTTTCCCTCCAGTAATTTTGTGTGAATGGAATAAGGCAGTAAATAGAGGACAGGATTGAACGATTGACATGGAAATGAAGACGACGAGGAAGATTAGATCAATTATGCTAAAGAGACAGCAAGGAAAAGGGAAGGTTGATGGAGAGTGACGGAGGAGGAGGAGGAGGAAGAAAGGAACGAAGGTACGAGGGAAGGAAAGGATTTTATGTCGGTTTTACGTTGATTGAAAGAAGTAAGAAAACATTAGTTCCTACTACTACTACTACTACTACTACTACTACTACTACTACTACTACTACTACTACTACTACTGGAGTCAATACCCTACCTGGCAGTCATCACAGAAGAGGAGGAAGGCAGTGTATCTGTTTCTTTCTCCCTTCTTCCATTAACCCTCCCTCTAGGAATCAATGCTACCTATTCTTCCCTACCCTTTTTTTTCCTTCAGAGTTTCTCCTTCCGTATCACCACCACCACCACCACCACCACCACCACCACCACCACCACCACCAATGCCTTTGTCTCTCCTTTGCTTATGCCTGTAACTCTCACAATGCTCCCCTCTCCCCTATTCTGATGTCAACAGGAGGATGAGTCAATATTTTAAGTCTGTTTAGGAAATACTGAGTTCTTAGCTGCATTCATACGTATTAAACTTAATATTATTCTTACTTAAACTTGTCATTACACATACTTGCCCTTATTATTATTATTACTTTTAATTTACTAATCTATACGGTACTTTATATTTAATAACTTACATTTAATATACGAGCTTACTTTGGGTCGTATTCAGAAACGCTTTGCTCATTTCACGACTATTTTAAAGGCCACAGAGATGATTAGTCTGTTTCTCAAGACTGTTTCTATAATTAATAACGTGGAAATCTTGTTAATCTGTCATTACAATATTAAAAAAACGCTCTTAAAAACCAGTGTAGCTTCAATTGCAGCCTTTTGTAAGTAGTGGAGATGCAGCGTAGTAATGTATTAAAATCTGGGACTCCATATTATTTTGTCAGTATTTTACTAATGCTATTTATCGAATCTAAAACCAAGGGTGTAAGTTTCGCGTGTTCTGTGTCACATCTCGTATAGACACCGTAGAATCGTCTATTTTCTGGCAGACTAAGGCATTGCAAGTCCTGTCATTTTTCAATCACTGGGGAGGGAAGCACCTGGTATCATATTGTCACAAATTATAATATACAGGTAGTAACGATGGCCTAATTTCAGTTCCCAGTAATTTTCGTCTTTTCCCGTTCTCCTTCCCATCTCTTCCGGTCTCCCCCTTCTCTCCCTGTCCCTCTCCTTCCATCGCTCACTCTCTCACTTTCCTTCTTGGCGCTTTTGCACGGGTCTTGGTCAATTTGTCTTCCTTATGACCTCCCATCACTTCCTATCTGTCTTCCTCTCCTCCCGTTTCTCTTCTCATCTTCCTCCTCGTCCCTCTTTTTTCAGTTTTCTGTTATGTTGTTTATTTCCACCATTTTTTGTGTGTTTAGCCTTTATTCTCTTCTTCTTTTTGTGTGTGATTTGTTTCTTCGTTAATTTCTGTTAAGGATTCGTGAATTATTTTGTATTTCATTATTATTTTTAGCACTGATGTCATTTTTATGGTTTTGTATCTTCCAGTTTTTTTTTTAATATCACGTGATTTCCCTTGATTTCGATTATTTTATTTTATTTATTCATTTTTTTTTTTTAAGATATGCGTTAC
>NC_087169.1:19406141-19461141 GCF_035594125.1 Scylla paramamosain | reverse complement strand
TCTCTCTCTCTCTCTCTCTCTCTCTCTGTATTATTATTATTATTATTATTATTATTATTATTATCATTGTTATTATCACTTTGTACTTATCTAAATCTTGTTGATCTTGTTTTCGTTCTTGTTTTTTTTATTCTTGTTATTCTTGTTGTTGTTGTTCTTACCATAATTATGAAATCAATAAAAACAGTGAAAGCAATAAAGAAGAATAAGTATCTGCAATGGACAAAACAGTAAGAAAATAATTAAACAAATCTATCATAAGGAGGCGTAAGCTGAGCCAGGTGAGCCAAGGAGACCAAAGGGTTAGAGGATGGAACATTTATTTAAGGTGTGCGGTGCTTAATTATCATGCATACTCACCTGCCCTTCTCTCCCCGCCAGGTACGTGACGCCGAGCATGTAGGAGTGACGTGTGATGGTAGGTATATGTGGGAGTGTGCTTCTTCGTCTTCGTCTTCGTCTTCGTCTTCTTCTTCTTCTTCTTCTTCTTCTTCTTCTTCTTCTTCTTCTTCTTCTTTTCTTCTTTTTCTTCTTCTTCTTCTTGTGTTCCTGTGTTCTTCTTCTTGTGTTTGTTCTTTTGTTCTTTTGTTCTTGTTCTTTTGTCTTGTTCATCGTGTTTTTTTTCTTCTTCTTCCTCTTCTTCTTCTTCTTCTTCTTCTTCTTCTTCTTCTTCTTCTTCTTCTTCTTCTTGTATCACCATCATACTCTTTATCGAAAAAAAACTTTCTACATCATCATCATCATCATCATCATCATCATCATCATCATCATCATGTCATTAAGTAAGTGACTCAATATGATTGGTAAGTAAATTAACTTTGATCATCTCTTACATTTTATCTTGATTACTTCATCTCTTTTCCTCTTTTATTCCTGATGCATTGATCGCTGGTGGTGGTGGTGGTGGTGGTGGTGGAGGTAGTGTTGAAGTAGGAGGAACAATAGAGGGGAGGTCATGATGGTGATGATTGTGGGTAGATTTAGTGGTGGTGATGGTATTGTATGTGTCAAGGGTAGTGATTTTAGTCGTAGTGGTGATGATGGTGGTGATGGTGGTGGTGATGGTGATGGAGGAGAATATGTCATGATCGGTGATGGTGAGGGTGGTAATGATTATGGAAATGAATGTAGATTATGATAATGGTAGTAGTTTTTATTCTACACTCTCGTAGTTAGTGATGGTGGTGGTGGTGGTGGATGGGATGAAGAAGATGGTGTTGGTAATAATAGTAATGGATGAGGTGATGATGGAGATGGTGATGGCAGCCGTAGAGGAGGAGAGAGAATAGTAGTAGAACGAGGAAGAGGAAGAAGAAGCGATTATCTAGATAGTGGATGAGGAAAGATGATGGAAATAGTGGAGGAGGAGGAGGAAGAGGAGGAGGAGGAGAGATGTTGTCTGTAGTGGATAAGAGAAAATGATAGAAGAGATTTAGTATTGATGCTCTTAGTGATGCTGGTCGTGGTGGTGGTGGTGGTGGTGGTGGTGAAGGTGGTGATGGTGGTGTAGGTTCTGTAGGAAGGACTATTTTTGAGAAGGATCGATCGGCTTCCGCGTCCATCAGGCTCACCGCTGATTCAGGAACCTGCTAGTTAATGAGCTAATCTGGATGTGTCCCTACCACCTGTCTGTCTGTCCGTCCGTCTCTGCCTGAACCTCTGTCTGTCTGTCTGTGGCCCTCCATCCTGCTCTTCTATGCCTGTCTGTTTATATTATGATTTATGTTCACTTGTTCATTTATTTTTTTCTCTTGTGATTTATTTCAATGCGAATGGATTATGTTTTTATTTAAGAATCCTTGTGTCTTTAGTTTTCTGGTTGTGTGTGTGTGTGTGTGTGTGTGTGTGGGGTGACGCGGGTGTAGACAAACAGGTGTGGCAGTGAGGTGTGCATGCGGTGGAGAATGTGGAGTGGTGTGTGGCGTGGCTTAGATTAACAGGTGCATTGGCTTAAACCAGGTATTTTGTCAGTGTCGCTGAAGGAGATGCCATGGGTGATACCGTGTGTGTGTGTGTGTGTGTGTGTGTGTGTGTGTGTGTGTCTGTGTGTCTGTAGTGGTCAGCGCCCTTCAATCGCCCGCCAGTGATCGCCACTAAAAATACTCAGTTGAATTTCTTTTACTTTCGTTGAGTTTCCTTCGTTCAGCTTGAGTGTAGTTGCTTCTTCCTTTATTTTTTATGTATATCCACTGCTCTTTGTTATTCTTTCCCTTTGGGCTGTTTCCTCTTGAGTTTATCTCCATTGGCTTTTATTGCTGTTCCTGATTCTCTCCACATTTATTATTCTTTCTATGTATCTCTTCATTCGTCTCCTCCTCATTCTTATAAACATTGACATCCCACCTTTCATTCTCTTATCTCCTTATTTTATCCTCCTCTCCCTCTCTTATTTCATTATTTATCTTGATTTTCTATAAATTCCCTCTTCTGTGCATCTCTTCACTCGTCTTCTAAACATTCACATTCTTTTATTCCTTTTATTTTTTCCTTATTTATCATTCCCTTACTTAAATACTCATATTCCTCTTCTCCCTTTTTTATTTATTATTTTTTTATCTTTCTGTCACAAGGTCACAAGATGAAGGCGAGTTTATATCCCTGGAAACAAATATTAATTAATGCTTGCTGCCTGTAATATCCGGCTTTCTTTCCTTAATATCTTCATCCGAACATCATTTCCCATTGTTGCCTTGCTTCTCTTTCCTGCATTCAGAGAGTGGTATTATATTCTCTTTGTGGCTTAACGCGGTATTGCTGTGGTAATCTTTATTTTTTGCCTATGGATCGTAGTAGGCGTTTATATTCATTCTCTCTCTCTCTCTCTCTCTCTCTCTCTCTCTCTCTCTCTCTCTCTCTCTCTCTCTCTCTCTCTCTCTCTCTCTCTCGCTCTCAGTCTCTCTCCAGTGTGTGTAAGTGTGTGTTATGTTCATATTTTTCCCTAATGTTCGTGGTAAGTGTGTAGGTGGTGGTTGTGGTAATGGTAGTGGTGGTAATGGTGGTGGTAATGGTGGTGAGGGTAATGGTGTTGGTAGTAGTGGTGGTGGTGGAGTGAAAGTGACATTTGGAGTGAGGAAAAAAATGTCATGATTATGATTGTAATTTGGATGATGGTGTTCTGATACTACTACTACTACTACTACTACTACTACTACTACTACTACTACTACCACCTCCACCAGCCCATCACCCTTCACTCCACATAACTTACCTGTCCTTTCCCCTCCATCTGCCTCCTCCACCAGTCTCCCCCGCCCCGCCACGTAGCAGGTATTATTGGCTATTAAGCATCACAGGTTCACCTAAACGTTCCACGCCTCCATGGTAACGTTTCCCGCAGCTGATATCTGGCTGGGATTAAAACGTTTGTTACCTGCGAGCGCCAGTCAAATGGAGGGAGCTTTAAAAGTAATCGCCGGGGGTTTAAAAGGAAAAAAAAAATACGTCATAAATAAATTGATTCCGCCGCCCTCATATGCGCTTTTCTACAATAACTGTTTGTGTAATGTTGGTCTGTTTTGTTTTTTACCAACTTTTATTTATCTTATTTTTTTTAATTTTATGATTTTTTTAAGTGGTGTTTTTTTCTTTCTTTTTCATTGATTATCATTCTTTTTTATTCGTTGTTATTTTTTAGGAGTGATAATTTAATTTGTTTTGGGTAATTATTCTTATTCATTATCTTAGTGGCGATAACTTCTTTTCTTTTTCTTTTTTTCTTGGTAAGGGGGTGAGGGGGTGGGTGTTTGAAATTAATGCTTTGAATATTTGCTGTTTTGTTATAATGAATGGGTGGAATTGCTTCAAACGGCGTAATAACTCCATTACCTGATGCGGGGAATGGTTAATCTCGTTGCGTTGAATAAGCAAGGAAATAACGCTTTTTCAAACTATATTTTTTTCCATCGCCATCCTGTTCTTTTTTTTCATAATGCGATGCCTGGTTATAATTTTGATTTATAGGTGGTTTTGTATTTAGATGGGATTAGCTGATCCTAACTTTTGTATTGAATAACAAGGAAATAACACTTCGAAAACCATATATATTTTTTTTCTATCACCATTCTGTTTTTTTTTTATACTGCTTTGCTTGGTTATGATTTTGATTTTCCGGTGGTTTTCTGTTTATAAGGAAATACCTGATCACAAATTATCCATTCTGTCAAATCTAAGTGTCTTTTTTCGTGAATTAGTTTATAATGTTGCACTTTCATTTTACTTGAGTTCCTATTATTTTTTTTGTGAATCCAATTAGGAATTAATGATTTTTTCACTCACCTGTACCTGCATTCCTTCCATGAACATTAATTTGTCATTTCCACTTTTAATTCACCTGTGTATTGTAATTACGACAAAACTATTTCTCATATGCGCGTTAATTTCTCGGCTCCATCGACTCGCGTGTCTTCACCTCTCGCTTGCCTCTCATCTCTATGCCCAGGATGCTTTTAGTAATTGAAACTTTTATCACCGGAATATTTTAATCAAATTGCTTCCTTTGTCATCCTGCGGCAAAGAAATTAAAGCCCCACAGCCATTAGTATTTCATTCCCTTAATATTTTCCTGTTTTAATCACAAGATTTCCCCGGGATGAAATTGGAAGCGCCTGCACCTTTAACACGCACGCTATTACGCACGCACACACACACACACACACACACACACACACACACACACACATGCACACGCACACAACCTACCTATAGTGTGTGTGTGTGTGTGTGTGTGTGTGTGTGTGTGTGTGTGTGTGTGTGTGTGTGTGTGTATGCGCGCCACCCGAACACCTGCAGTGATGTAGACACGATAGGGGAGTGGCAGGGATTGTAGTAGGGGTGGGGGTAGTCAGGAAGGATGTGGGGGAAGGAAGGGAGTGAGACAAGGGTGAGGGACCTGCCTAGCCACGGGGAGAGACTCAGTTAACGCCGGCAGGGAGGGTGGGAAGGAGAGAGGGAGAGGGGGAGGGGGCGAGAAGGTAGGGTAGAAAAAAAGGGAGCAAGGGAGGGAGAAGCAAAGTAATGGAGGCGCCAGGGAGAAGTGGAGAGAGAAAGCCACAGGGACATTTTCAGTTAGTGCCGCCAGGGAGGGAGGGAGGAAGGAAGGGAGGGCGGGAGAAAAAAATGATAGCTGGAGGGAGAAGTGAAGGGAGGATTAGGGAGGCGATGGAGGAAACCAAGAGAGAGAGAGAGAGAGAGAGAGAGAGAGAGAGAGAGAGAGAGAGAGAGAGAGAGAGAGAGAGAGAGAGAGAGAGAGAGAGAGAGAGAGGTATTATTCAGTGTCAGAAAGGAAGGAGTGAGGAAAGATAGACATAGAAAATAAGTACGGAAAGAAATTGAGAGATGGAGGGAAAGTAAGAGAGGACATGATAAGAATAGAAACAGGGAGAGATGGAAGCAGATTGTAAGGGATTTGTGCTTCCAGGCAATAGGAAAGGTGGAGGGAAGGAAAGAGGGAGGGAGCATATTAGGGATGAATGCTTGGACAGGGCTAGGAAGGGAGGGAGGGAGGGAGGGAGGTAGGCTGGCTGGCTGGCTGCTCGTGGCTCATAGAGTGTATAGTTTGCATGTACTTGTTATCTTCCTCGGCATCCAGTTTTTCCTAATCATGTTCTCTTGTTATGTGGACAGGTGGCTGCATTTTTTATGATGTCTCCTCTGCAGCGCGTCGTTGTGTGTGTGTGTGTATGTGTGTGTGTGTGTGTGTGTGTGTGTGTCGCGTCAAGGCTCAGTTCCCTCCACTCGTTACAATATTTGTCAGACTTAATGTTTTTCTTCTTTGCTTTACTCCGCAGTTTACTCTCCATTTTGCTCCACACTTAAGCTGCTCACTTAACTTTTTCAGGATCAGTCAAGACTTGTTTTCAGGCTTTGTCTCCTTGTTCGTGGCGACATGCTATTTTTGTTTAGTGTTTGTTTTCCCACCGTGTTTTGTTAAGTGAAGAGGTACAGTGAGCGTCTGATGTAGAATAAGGGAAGTACGTATCCTGGTAATTCTGCCCCTTGAGAAGTGAGGCTGAGTGCAACAGTGCAGTGGCGGTGAAAACAAGCAGGTGCATCAAGAGTTTTGATCATTCTGTCACAATGTTATGCTCACTGATTTTTTGGGATATTCTTATCTCTGATTCTTTATGGCAGTCAGGAAAGGGTCTGAGAGATTTATGTTGCATATTTTTTTACGTACTCCGTCCTCTGGCTGTCCTGTCCACAACACACAGGTTTTTGACCTCGGCGAAAGTGTTTTTTGTACAAAATCTATTCCGAGTGAGGTGTCTTTTGACTGATTATATTTTTCATCTCTGCGTCATAAATGAAAGATAGACAAGGACAGAAGATATCACATACCTACACGAGCAAATGCAAGATGGACGTAATTTAACATATGGCAACTTAACCAATTCACACATGTGGCTTGCCTAGTCTTAATACTTTGGCATGCTTGTCGCTGATGGAATTCTCATTAAAAACTTGGTAATGAGGGTATTGGCGTGTCGCTCCCCAGAAACACGTTGCTATACCGACGAGATGCCATGAATTTACTCACTGTGTACATGAACGCCAACACTAACATAAATGCTTGACGCTAACTGTGTGTGTTGGTCTGATTCAAGTGTAAGGGATGAGGGAGGGGCGGCTGACTTGTCACCACCCGGCAAACACTGGTGCTGCCTGCCAGTGCGCCCTTACTAAGCCATGGGTATGTGGAGGAGGCATTGCTGTCACGTCTATATTGTGTACTTGACTGCTATTCATGTTTGCCGCAAGTGGTAGCGGCGAAGGCTGCATAATGGCGGTGATGAATGTTACGTAATGCTCAGAGTGTAGGGATAGTAATGGAGGTGTGACGTGCCCAGCGGGGAAGCGTGCGTGCCATTATTTGTTAGGTGAGAACGGCCAACTATCCTTGCCTTGACCGCTGCGGCGCACCGGGGGAGCACCTGGGGAGGGCTGCACCGCTACTACCTGGGCCACCGCGGGGCACCACTCACCCGACGGAGCAGACCTCCCCAAGGTCGAGAGAGAGAGAGAGAGAGAGAGAGAGAGAGAGAGAGAGAGAGAGAGAGAGAGAGAGAGAGAGAGAGAGAGAGAGAGAGAGAGAGAGCCTCAGTTCCACCTGGGGATACTCGTGCCCTGGACCTGATTAGCCAAGTATCGCTTACCTGTACACTTTCGTTCGCCGTGAGGAACATTGTTGAACTGAGGGCCGAGGACACGTTGATGCGCCGCCCAGGGGAAAGGATAAGGACGGTTGGGGTGGGGCTTGACTGAGGCAGGGGGGCGCGGGGGTGAGGTCATTGCCCCCTGAGAGGAGGTCGACCCATCCTGAGTCCTCAGCAGGGGTGGCCTTGACTCGTGCCGCGGAACCAGTGGGGACGGTGCGTTCGCGTCCTCGTGGCCGTCATGGCTGCGTTCTGACTTGAAGCTCATTGCCACGCCGCTCAGCACACGGGAACAGTTAGGCGGCGGCCGGCGAGACCAGCGGCGTTGTGGTTCCCCGGTGGAAGGTTTGGTGACGTCACGGCGAAGAGGAAGAGTGAGGAAGTGAGAGGTGCCGGGGAAGGTTAAGCTTATCTCCCCCTAAGTTATCTCCTTCAGCATCCCTCTTGTTAGGCGACTCTCCAGGAGGTATAGGAGGTATCACCATGTCCTTCCATCCCTCCTCCTCCTCCTCCCCCTCCCCCTCCTCAAGGGCCGTGAAGTGAGCGAGGCGAAGCGCATCGGGCCGTGTGTAACATTGTGAACTGCGGACGAAAAGCGGTTGAGCCGGTGTGGGGGTGGCGGTGGGGGAGGCGGTGTGTGTGTGTGTGTGTGTGTGTGTGTGTGTGTGTGTGTGTGTGTGTGTGTGTGTGTGTGTGCCCCAGGCGGTCGGTTCTTCCCTGGCCCAGACGGATCCCAGTCCAGCAGTCGACGTTGGGTGGCTGTGTGGGGCGGGACGTCGCTCTCCGTGTCTCCGCGTGGCGTGCCGTGTTCCGTCCTCCTCCGTCACTGTGTTTGCTTGGCCCCGGGACCTGAGAGTGCCGTGGAGTGCCTGTGGTGGTGTAGGAGGTGTCTCAGTGGCTGGTGTGCACGGCGCGTGTGTGTGTGTATCTTGAAGTTTGTTGGAGGGCGTCGCCTCGCCGCCTGGATTTAAGTTCCTCCCCCTTCCCCGGAAAGTCCAGTCATCGGGACGCACCGACTTCAGGTGAGTCAGAGCGTGACACAACACCTGACCACTACCTTCACACCTACCTCTAACTTCCAAAGGGACAGGTGTATCGTGTGTACCGGGATGGCTGGGGCCTTACCTGTCTGTCATTGCGAGTACCGGTTGCTCGGGCGATGTTCACCTGTCTGTCTCGCCGCCTCGCCGCTTGTAGTCACCAGAGAATGAGGTCGTCTCGAGGCTCCCGTAACTGTAGTGCGAGTTAGTCATCTGTGGCCGCCTCCAGGTTACACTTGCGACTTGCCACGTACTTATGAACTTATGGATAACAGTCACGTGTCCCAGTCCACCTCACGCAGCAAAATGTCGCTTCCCTCACGTCTGGGAGTGTGTACAGCATCCAGTCGTCCATTACTTGCTATTACACATTTGACCGGCTGTGTTAATGCAGCCTTTATGGAGCGCTGGCAGGTGTTACGAACTTTGAGGAAACTGTCTGAGAGCAAGATTGGAGAAAATAATCTGTATGAGAAAAGACGGAAAAAAAAAGTTCTATCTTTGAATGGAAAATGACGAGAAAAGTTGAAAAATCATTACTTTGAAAGATTAAAAGATAGTCTAAAGCACTCAATCACTCTCTGTGAATGGAGAATAACAAGAAAAGTTGAAAAATCATTACACTGAAAGATTAAAAGATACTCTGAACCACTCAAGGTCACGGCAGAGGGTACGCACTTCCCTTCCCAATGCCTCACCTGTACCGTACTGCCCCCAGGGTGAATCAGGTGGCCCCGGATGTACCACAAGGCATCATCTATTTACACCTACCATTACTTCCTCCTCCAAGGCCACCGATGACTGACTGACTGCCCTTCATTCTCGATACTTGCTCGACTTACATGCCTTTTGAACTTGAGCCAACACCCTTGAACTGCACCGCCTTCTCACCTCCCTTCCTCCCTCCCTTCTTTTGCCTTACTCTTCTCACCTCCTCACCTTCACTGTCAATCACTCCACCACATCCAAGAGAGAGAGAGAGAGAGAGAGAGAGAGAGAGAGAGAGAGAGAGAGAGAGAGAGGGAGAGTACAAAGTTTGCATAGGTTTGCTCAGCGAGGAAAGAATCAGAAAAACTCACACCACGACCACCTCCCTCCTCCTCCTCCCCATTCCTCCTCTCAGTCTCTTATCCTCCTCAATCTTTTTTCTCCCCACCAGTCAGTTGTTTGAAGCCACGCCATCAGCATTACGTACGCCCGCGGGTTTGGCTTCGTTGGCTTCGGGTTTGAAGTAATGACTGTTTTGCTTGAGGCGATCGACTGTAATTTTGTTATTTGTCCTCGTGGGTTTAAGGCTTCGAGAGACGGAGAGGGAGGGAGAGAGTGAGAGGGAGGGATTTATGGGTACGTGGGAGTGTGTGTGTATGTGTGTATGTGTGTGTGTGTGTGCTATTATACCGCACATACGCAGACTCATCTCTCCTTTTATTCTTCCTCCATCTCTCCATTCCTCTCTCTCCCTCTCCCTTCCTCCCTCCCTCCCTATTCTCTCTCCATCTGCCCTTACCTTGTGTTTACTTTTACCTGTACGCACATACCTCACTTCCCTCAACTTCTTTCATAGTGCCACCTGTTACCTCTCTCTCTCTCTCTCTCTCTCTCTCTCTCTCTCTCTCTCTCTCTCTCTCTCTCTCTCTCTCTCTCTCTCTCTCAGGAACACAGCGATTTCAGTCTGTTCCTCTCATTTTAGCCTCATCATCCACTCTCCTTTTCTTAATGACCTGTGTTTTGACTCGCATTTTATCGCCCTCCTCACAGCTGTTTGTCTGTCTTTCCGTGGAACTTTTTTTTTTCAACCTTTTCCTCCTCCAGTCTTACCTTCACCTCTTACCTGTAGTGTCTGTAGTCTCTCTCTCTCTCTCTCTCTCTCTCTCTCTCTCTCTCTCTCTCTCTCTCTCTCTCTCTCTCTCTCTCTCTCTCTCTCTCTCTCTCTCTCGCTCTCGCCTCACTATTCTATTTTATCTAATGATTTCTCCAATCTTTCCTTCCTCTCTTTCTTATTTCATTATGAGTCTTCTCCTTTTATCGCTTATATTCTTTTTGGTGTATTCTCTCTCTCTCTCTCTCTCTCTCTCTCTCTCTCTCTCTCTCTCTCTCTCTCTCTCTCTCTCTCTCTCTCTCTCTCTCTCTCACACACACACACACACCCACACACCCACACCCACACACCCACACCCACACCCACACACACACACACACACACACACACACACACACACACACACACACACACACACACACACACACACACACACACACACACACACACAGGTATGATCCACGCCTACCTGCGCCTTGACCTCAAGACAACCTACACCTTTCACCTTTCCTTTTAAGAACCTTCTCTTCCCTCTATTCAAAGGAAGGATAACCATCGAGACGAGGAGGAGGAGGAGGAGGAGGAGGAGTAGATGCATCGTATGACATAAAACAAATTCGAATGGAAAGATAAATAAACCAGAATAATAATACAAATATGAGAAAAGGCAGGAAGAAAGAAAAATATAAAGGCGAAGGAGGTAAGAAAAAGGGATGAAGAGAAGGTGGAGACTAACAAACAAATGCATCGGATGACTTAAATAAAATATGAATAGAATGATAAACAAACTTTAACCATAATACAAATAAAATAAACTGCGGGAAGAAAGGGAAAGGACAAAGGAAGAAGAGGAGGAGGAGGAGGTAAGAGATGAGCCGGAGGAGGAGCAAGTGAGGAGGACAGAATAAAATATACGTAATTGGAAAGGGGACTCTGGTATCGAAGGTACTCTAGTCTTTATGGGAGAGATGGAAAGAGTAGGAGAAGAAAATGGGAAGAGTAGGAGAAGAAAATGGAAGAGATGTGAGGGAGGATGTGAGATGGAAAGAGAAAGGAAAGCCGAAGTGAGTGGATAATAGATAAAGGAGGAAAGTGGAAGATGGAGAAGGTGCAATAAATAGAGGAGAGTAGGAAGGGGAGGAGGAAGGAAAGAACTTAACGTAATAGAAGAGAAGCTGAAGAAAGAATGGAAAGGAAATGAAAGAAGAAAATATTAAATAATGGAAAAATGTGGAGAAAATAAAAAAAAAATGAATAGTAGTAAAGTATAAAAAAAATATTAAGATAGACAAAATACAAACAAAACAACAATACAAACAAATTAGTAATGACTAGCTAACAAATCTGCTGCTGTTTGCTCTTCCTTTGCGTTCCTTTGATATGCAGAGTAGCAAGGCAAGAAGGGAGAAGAGGAAGAGGGAGTGGCGCCCTACCCAGCCCTCACCCATATCAGCAACGTCAAGGTCAGGATGTGGAGGTGGAGGTGGAGGTGAATCATTCTGTGTGGAGGTGGAGGTGTGGTGAGGTGCAGAGGTGTGGAGGTGATGACGTAACCTTGGCTGGTGGAAGAGAGGTGGTGGAGGACGCGGTGGAGGAGCAATATCGGGGG
Source organism: Scylla paramamosain (assembly GCF_035594125.1). NCBI lineage: Eukaryota > Metazoa > Arthropoda > Malacostraca > Decapoda > Portunidae > Scylla > Scylla paramamosain. The sequence continues at coordinate 19,449,522 of NC_087169.1, read as the reverse complement.
TGGAATGTTTTTGGTGAGTATTGGTGGGGAGATTATTGGAGAGAGAGAGAGAGAGGGAGAGGGAGAGAGGAAGGGAGAGAAAGAGAGAGAGAATATGTTGGTGAGTTTTGCTCAAGGAATGTTTGGCACTGTGTCGAGAAGGGAAGGAGTATTGGGAGGGATATATTGGGGGAGTTTAAGGGAGGGTTTGTGGGGTTGTAGAGGGGAGGCACTGAGGGTATTGGATTAAGAGTTGTTGGGGAATACTGTTGGGGAGGAGCACTATTTGGGAAGTACTGGTGTAGCTTCTATTGAACAGTATTCGTAGGGAAATAATGAAAGTGCTTACCTCTTCCTCCTCCTTCCTCCTTCCTCTTTCTTTCACCTCGTGTTTCTCTTTTCTTTTCTCCTATTCATTTATAAAACATCTGTCTCTTCTCGTTCTGTTATTCTTTGTTGGTATTTCTTCGTTTTCCTCTGTATTTTTTTTATTTTTCATTAATTTTCTTCGTTTTGTGTTTTCATCATCATCATATTCTGTCTTTTATCTGTTCCTTCTTCTCCCTTTCCCCCACATATGGAGAGAGAGAGAGAGAGAGAGAGAGAGAGAGAGAGAGAGAGAGAGAGAGAGAGAGAGAGAGAGAGAGAGAGAGAGAGTTTTCATGATTCATTATACTCACCATCAAAAACAAATGATCATAAAAGAGAGAAAGAAAAAATCAGAACTATCGACTGTTTCATAATTACTGGATAGATTAAACCTATTTTTCTGGTGAAACTTTCTGGTACTTGAATCATGTAACTTTGGATTATCAATATTTGTTTTCCTCTTCTTTTTTTTTCTCTCTCCCGTACCATGTTCTGATTGGAATCTAATTTTTTCCCCTTGATTGAAACGCAAAATCTGAGTTAGTGAGATCTGATTAAAAAAAAAAAAGTGAAAAAATGAAAGAAAATGAAAGAAAATCACATGGGTTTATGGGTTAATTTGTTGTCTATTGTTTAATTGAGGAAAATTTTTATGTATTCAGCGAAAATGAAGGTAGGAGAGGATTTGTCTGTGTGTGTGTGTGTGTGTGTGTGTGTGTGTGTGTGTCTATATACCTACGTGTTTTTTTGTGTGTGTGTTTCTCGTATATTTCTTATGCATTACTTACATTTAACGTGTCTAGTGCAAAAAAAAAAAAAAAAAAATGTTGAGCTGTGATAATTATTCGAATTAAGTTCAATATGTGTATGTATGTGTGTGTGTGTGTGTGTGCGCACGTTTATAAATACCACTTGCAGGGATTACCATGAGCTGTACCGCGTGGTGTTTGGACAGGATTACAGGACAGGGGGCGGAGCAATAGAGGGAGCAGTAATTGCCTCACCCACAAAGGAGAAGGATTGACTTGGGATTACAAACATGGAGAAAGAGAGACCGAAATTACCTACGTCGTGCAATTGTACATATGTAATTACATCGGATTACAGAGAGAGAGAGAGAGAGAGAGAGAGAGAGAGAGAGAGAGAGAGAGAGAGAGAGAGAGAGAGAGAGAGAGAGAGAGAGTGACTTTTATTGCAACCAGAAAGGAAGGTCCAGCAGGAATAAAGGGGAAATATAGATCAGTTTTATGAGAACGATTATTGTTATGAGATTGATGGGAAGGGGAAGAAGGAAGGGAGGGAAGGGAATAGAGAGGGGAAGGAGGGATTGAGGGAGGGAGAGAATGAGAAAGAGAGACTAGATCAGGTTGGGGAAGATAGAGATAGATATATGCAGGAGGTTGGGAGTAAGAGAGAGAAAAGGAGAAAAATAATGAGTAAACTTGTGATGAGGAGAGACAGGATAGATGATGATGATGAAGGATAAGGGAAGATAAAATTGGGGAGGATGTGGAAGGAAAATATGAAGAGTTTAAGGATGAAGAAGAAAGGGAAATAGGAGTAAGTTGAGAAGAAGGGAAAGAGAATAGAAAAAAAACAAAGGAAGGAGGAAGAATAGAGGAAGTTGAGAAGAGGGAAAGGGAGATAAAAGAAAAGTCAGAGAAAGTGGAGGAAAGTGAGAGAAAGGGAATAAAGAGTAAAGGAAAGTGAGAAGATGGGAAATGAAAGAAAGAGAACGGTAGAAAGGAAGGAAAATAAAAGCAAGGTGAGAAGGAGGGGAGGCAGAAAAGAATAGGTGAAAAGGGAAGCTGGGGATGAAGAAGAGGTTAAAGATGGGAGGGAAGAGAGGGATTGAGGGGGGGGGTGCAGTGAGGTATTAAGAATAAGTCCAAGGTTTACTAATTACAGAGAAATAGGTCAGTAAGGAAGGATTTACGTTCTTTATTGCTGGGATTTTGACCTCTCAGCTGCTTAATTGATATACTTAGAGAGAATTTGTTGCATCGTTTGTTTTGTTATTTAGGATTTAATTACTTGCTTTGTTTAGTGTTTATTTTTTTCTCTCGTCTTCGTTTTCTTTCTTTTTTTCTCGTCACTTTTTCTGCTCTGTGTTTGCTTTATTATTAATTTTTTGCTTATAACTGGTGTTTTGTCTGAAATATTAGGTAATTTTAGGACATAATTACAGTTTTTTTTTGCCCTTTTCCTTTTATCCTCCTCTCCTTTCCCTTCTTTTCCTCATCTCTCTTTTTCTTCTTCTTCCTCTTCTTCTCCTTCTTCTTCTTATTTATTATTATTATTATCATCATTATTTATGGTTATTCCACCCCTCCTCTCCTCTCCTCTCCCCTCCCCTCCCCTCCCCTCCCAACTCTACCATCCATCCACCCACCACCACCACCACCACCCATCTCACAAGTACCGACAAATCTCATGTACATAAGCCCTTCCTTTGTGTTGCATTGTGTCCCCGTGTTGCGTCCCCCTCGGAACACCTGTCGCCGCGCCGTGCCTCCTGCGATACACAGGCCCAGCACATGTCACGCTATCACAAAGACACGGAGGTAATGACATGCAAATTTACTATGTTATTAACGGAGAGGGAATGTTTGCCTCATGACGGGACGCGAGGGTTAGTAAAAAATGGGAGGTGGGGTTGAGGGAGGGTGGTGTTGGTGTTCGTATTAATGTTTTGAGGTTGTTGTTGTGTTTGTTGTTGTTTTGGTGTGTTTGTGTTTACTGTGTGAGATTGTTGTGGTAGTGTTATATTTATTGTTTTCGTTACCACCACCACTTTCACCTCTATTGCTACTACTACTACTACTACTACTACTACGACTGCTACTTAATTCCTCTTGTTCTTGTTCTAGTTCCTTTTGTTCTTATTGTACTTGTTCTTGTTTTTCTTGTTCTTGTTCTCCACCTCTTCCTTCACCACCACCACCAACACCAACAACAACAACAACGAAACTAACACAACATTTTAACATTGCTATTATCATCACTCAAATCATCATCACCATTACCTTTTCGTCACAGATGCCCTGAGTACATGTAGCATTTCCTGATCCTGAAAATGGTGAACACAGACGATTAAACAGATTTATTCAGACGATTTGACTTGTGTTACCTGGGCGAGTGTCACCAGTTGCAAGTTAATTGAATGATACTTCGTGCGTGGAAATGAAAACGCCATTTCTTTTTATATACTGTTTGAATTGAGGTCTTGACAAATCTCTTTCTGTCCGTCTCTCTCTCTCTCTCTCTCTCTCTCTCTCTCTCTCTCTCTCTCTCTCTCTCTCTCTCTCTCTCTCTCTCTCTCTCTCTCTCTCTCTCTCTCTCTCTTAATTCAGCCGATGTTTACATGTGTGCATATGACCGTGTGCACAGTGACACTGCTCTCTGTGTATACATATTATGTATTCATACGCTCGCTAATTGCGGCGGGGGGCGGGGGGCGGCATTCTTGGTGAGAGAGAGAGAGAGAGAGAGAGAGAGAGAGAGAGAGAGAGAGAGAGAGAGAGAGAGAGAGAGAGAGAGAGGAGTGCTTAGTGTGTCGTGTGATTTATGAGATGAAGTGACAGGGAGAAGTGAATGTAAGATGAGCTTTGAGTGGCATTAGGATTAGGAGGAGGAGGAGGAGGAGGAGGAGGAGGAGGAGGAGGAGGAGGAGGAGGAGGAGGAGGAGGAGGAGGAGGAGGAGGAGGAGGAGGAGGAAGACAGTAAGTAACTTCAATAAACCATTTTCTCCCTATGAGTGTCTGGAGAGTGAAAAAAAAAAAAACATGGCGAGAAGAACCACACTAAGTAACACACTCCTCCTCCTCTTCCTCCTCCTCCTCCTCCTCCTCCTCCTCCTCCTCCTCCTCCTCCTCCTCCTCCTCCTCCTCTTCCTTGTTTTTACTGTCACTTCACTATTTTACTTTCTCTTTACGTCTTTTTTCCCTCATGTAACTTCTTCCCTTTCCTTCTTTTTTTCCCTCTCTTCCTTCCTCTTTCTTTTCCGTTTATTTTCCTAGCTTCCGATTTTTCTCACGCTTTATTTTGTATTCCGTCACTGTATCTCTCTCTCTCTCTCTCTCTCTCTCTCTCTCTCTCTCTCTCTCTCTCTCTCTCTCTCTCTCTCTCTCTCTCTCTCTCTCTCTCTCTCTCTCTCTCTCTCTCTCTCTCTCTCTCTCTCTCTCTCTCTCTCTCTCTCTCTCTGGTCATTTCCACACGTCTTTTTTATATTTCCTAATGGGTGACATATGTTTCCCCTGTACATCTGTCTGTCTCTCTTCATCCTCTTTCCTTTCATCCTTCCTCCTTCTCTTCCATTTTTCCTTTAGTTCAATCTCTCTGTTTGGCAGTTTCACTCTTTGTCTTTTCCTTCTTAGTCAGTCTTTTCTTTTTTTCCCTTTCTTCTGTGGCTCGCTGTGTTGACCTTTATCCTCCTCTCCCTCTCTCCCTCCTCTCCCTCTCCCTCTTCTCCCTCTCCCTCCTCTCTCTCTGCCTGTCTTCATCACGTCCCCTGGATGCTGTGCGGATGAAGATGGTGAGAGGATCGCCAGCTGGCCACAACAACACGGCTTGGAAAAGAGAATGGGAGAGAGAGAGGGAGAGGAGTAGGGTGGAAGGAGAGAAGGGGAGGGAAGAAGTGATGAGAGAGTGTGAAGGTCAGAGAATAGGATAAGGAGAGAGAGAGAGAGAGAGAGAGAGAGAGAGAGAGAGAGAGAGAGAGAGAGAGAGAGAGAGAGAGAGAGAGAGAGAGAGAGAGAGAGAAACAGAACCAGATAATTATAGGAGAAGGGAGAGGGAGGAAGAGAGAGAGTAATTACAGAAAAGAAAGGAGAGGAATCGAGGCATTTCTCACGATGGAGGGAGAAAGGAAGGGAAAGAAGGAATGAAGGTATTAAGAAGGAAAAAAAAAAAGAAAGATAGGAAATGGAGTAAGGAGAGAGGAAGGAAGGTCACTAGATGGAGAGAAGAATGAAGGTAGTTTAATTGATTTACAGCAAGAAAAATGACGTGAGGGAAGGAAGAAAGAAGGGATAGAAGAAGAATGAACGCATGATGGTAAAATAAAGAAAAGGAGAGAGAGAAAACCAATATGGAATGAAGGAAGTGCACAAGAAAAATATAAAAAATAACAAACTAATTTTCAGGAAGGAGAAATTAAGTAAACAAGGAAAATGATGAGGAAAATGAAGGAAAAGAAATACCAATAATGTCTTACCCTAAAATAGAAACCTTTCCAGACAAGAGACAAAAAGATGAAGGAATAAAAAAAAAAAAAAGATCTCAACCTTCCCTTGTTTCTCCCCAAAATACACACAATTTCCGACCGTCATTGACCTTCCTCCTAATTATATCAGGTAACATAATTAAGGGCAGGTAGGAAAAATTATGCATTCATATTAAAACACAGGTGTGCTTAGATCCCAACAGGTACGTGGTATATTTTGAGGGTTTAATCCACCAGGGGAGCGACGCAGGTAAAAATAAACCTATTGGCTAATTAGACGGGGAAGAACTCAGGTGTGGAGGAAACGAAAGGGGGAAGGAAGAGGGAAAAAATTAAAAGGGTACGGCTCCTCTCTTCATTTGTATTCCACGAACTCTGATCTTCTTGAAATGAGAGGAGAGGAGAAGAGAGATGAGGGGAGATGAGATGAGATGGAAGGAGAGGAGAGAGGGAGAATAGGAAGGATTGTATAGAGAAAACAAATGAAAGTAGTGATGATATGAGGTTTAGAGATGAAGAAGAGAATGAAAATGAGAATAAAAAAGGAAAGAAAACACCAGAGAGAGAGAGAGAGAGAGAGAGAGAGAGAGAGAGAGAGAGAGAGAGAGAGAGAGAGAGAGAGAGAGAGAGAGAGAGAGAATGCCAGAAAGCCTTGTATTCTCAGTCTAGGCACGGTGATCCTTCGTTGCGCATTCTCCAGATAACATGCATCCTTGTTTTGCGTGGATCGGGTGGCGCACTTTGTCGATCTTTCATTCCCGGCGCGGAGAGGCAAGTGAGATGAAGTGGAGGCGGTGGAAGCTGCTAATATACGAGGCGTGTGTTGCGTAAGTGGAGGAAGGAGAGCGGAAAGAAGAAGGAAGAGGTAGAATCACGGAAGGAATTTGGGTAGGCTTGTGAAAAAGGAGGGGAAAAAAGGAAGAGAATGGAAGGGAAGAACTTAAAATGAAACGTAAAGGCAGAAAAAGAAAGAAACACTGGAAAAAAATGTAAAAGGAAAGAAAGGTTTAAAGTATAATTAAGACAAGAAGGAGCCATAGAGGAAGATGTTAAGCGTTAATACACATGCAAAAGATATGAAAAGATACTGAAGGCGAGGAAAGCAGGGAGGGAGGAAAGGGATAAAGGGGAGGTAGAGTCATTCATGTAAGGGAAATGTTAGGGTGCGAGGGAAAAATTGAATAGATGATAGGGAAGTAGAGAGAGTGGAGGGGAGAGTGGAGGAGACAGGGAGACTATTAGAGGACGTAGGGAAGGGGAAGCAAGACCACTAAATGGACACAAATAATACCTCTCTCTCTCTCTCTCTCTCTCTCTCTCTCTCTCTCTCTCTCTCTCTCTCTCTCTCTCTCTCTCTCTCTTTTTTTTAATCATATTTCTTGTTTTTTTCGCCTCGGTTTTTATTTGTGTTTTTCTCTTCGTTTTTGCGTTTTTTTTTTTTTGTTTTCTCACGGTCATTCTCGCCTTCTCCCTTATCTCCGTTTTCTTCGTCTTATTTTTTTTTCCTCGTTCACGTCTTTCTTCCAATGTATTCCTCCTCCTCCTCCTCCTCCTCCTCCTCCTTCTTGTCCTTCACCTCTTCTCACCTTCTCACATCTTCTTTTGTGGTTCCTCTCTTCTTCTCTTCCATTCTCTTTGTTTTTGGAAGGTTTTTCTCATCCTCTCTTCCTCCACATTCTCTTTATATTATCACAATCTTCCCTTCCATTTGTTTTCCAGTTCCGTGATGTTTTTGTCATAATCTTTATTTTTTGTGTGTGTTTATTTTTATTTAGTTATTTGTCTTGTTTTCATTAGTGTTTTCTTGTGTTTTTATTTTTTTATTGTTTTTTCTGTTCCTGTTTTACGGCTGTCACTTTTTTGTTCGTTTTCGTCTTCATCTTCCTTTTCCTTATCTTCTTTCTCCTTCCTCGTAAGTTCTTGTTCTCTTCCTACTTTTTTTTTTTTCTGCCTGCTCTCATTTCTCCAATGTTATGTTCTCCTCTTACTCTTCTTCTTCCACTTGCTCTTCTTTACCATCCTTCTCTTCTTCCTCTTCTTCCTACTCCAATCGTTTTTCTATTTGCTCTTCTTCGTCGCTGTCCTCCACTTTTTCCACCTCCACCTCCTCCTCCGTGCCCCACTTATCCCGGCTCACCTCCGCTCCTCTCACAACTAATGAAGTAATAACAAGCTGGAGGCAAAGTTGAGTGAATTTGTTGCGAGTAAACTGTTGACGAAGCGGCGGCGGGAAGTGTTGGTGAGGAGGAAGAGAGAGAGAGAGAAAGATGGACTGCTGGAATTCTGAAGGTTGAGGTGGTGATACTTCGTGATTTGTGCTTTATTTCTGCTTGTTTACTTGCTTTTGTGTTTTTACTGACTAGCTTATTGTTCCGTATCTTCGTTCCTTTCCATTTTCTTTGTTTTTCCCTTTTTCCTTTCTTTTTTTATTCCTTAATTTTTTCCTTTCTTCTTTCTTTTTTCTTTTACTTTATTTCTTAGGCATTCATTCTTTTCTTTCTTTTCCTTCCCTCGTTGCTCACTTGTTGAAATATTTTGTTTTGTTCTAAAAGTAGCATACTTTACTCATTTACAGGAGAGAGAGAGAGAGAGAGAGAGAGAGAGAGAGAGAGAGAGAGAGAGAGAGAGAGAGAGAGAGAGAGAGAGAGAGAGAGAGAGAGAGAGAAATCGTTTAACTTGAAGCGGAGGGAAGGTTTAGTTTAAATATTGAGATCGGAAGATGTGAGGAGAACTTCCAGTCTGAGAAGCAGGAATAAAGTGAGGAAGAGAAGAGAGGGAATGTTGAGAAGCGAAGACTCCGGTGGTGATAAAAATAGAGGAAAGTTCTTGTTTTCTTTGTTGTATTGAAGTGTGAAGCAGTAAAGTTGTGGGGTGCTTTTTTTATTTAGATTTTGGGAAGCGAGTAAAGTTTTGAGTGGAGTTATATTTTGGCTTTCCTTGCATGTAAATCATAAAGGAGTCGAGAGTCCGAATGTAGATTAGCTTCGTGTTTGTATTAGAAGTATTTGTAGTTAAGTGAAGGCTGTGACGTGAATTCATTAAGGTCACACTAATTAAATGGAAGAGACGAAAAGAAGAAAAAAAAACAGTCTTCTTTTTCGTTTTTTTTTTTTTTTTTCGCTTCTGTTGTTCTCTACAAACTTGTCTCACTTGTCCACCCTTTTTCTATCCTCTGTTTTCTGCCACACCCTGTTACACCCTACCTCAACAACATCCTATATATAATTCCTCCTCATTTTTTTTTCCCTTTAATTTGGTCCTTTCATCTTCAGTTTTTTGTCTTCTATCTTGTATACTTTCTCTCCTGCCTCATCCTGTCTTATCCTACTACTCTATCACATACTACACTCATCACTCCTTCCCTATCATCTAACTCCCTCCATCTTCGTTCTTTTATCTCCTATCATCAGTCTTTTTTTAAACTTGCCTCACTATCATATACAACCTTGCCATTTCTTCTCTTTCATATTACTTCTTTTAACTTTCTCATATCTCCTCTATATCTTTCCTATCGTGCTTCATCCTATCACTCCTAACGACATAAACACACCTTAGTCCCTTATCATTCCCTATCCTAACACACCCTTGCACCCTAACCACCCAACTTTCCTCTTTCACCTTCTCTTATCCAACCTTTCCTTTCCACACCAACACCCTCATTCCTTACCTCTCTTCCATCTGCCCTACGACACCTTAGCAGCATACCTTCATCCCACATTCCCTGCCACACCCTGCCGGCCTCACCCTGTCGGCCTCACCCTGTCATGTCATCCCTGTACTACTACTACTATGTATGGAAATAAGACTCCTGCCGTTTCTTCTCTTAGCCCAAAGTTAAGTCGGGAAGTGGCCACGAGCTGGAGAGAGGGACAGGGAGAGTGAGGGAATAGCTGCGATTGATGGGACAGGAGGAGGAGACCGTGAGAGGGAGGGAAGATGTAGAGGACCTGGAGGATGTAAGGAGAGGTATGTGAGAGAGAGAGAGAGAGAGAGAGAGAGAGAGAGAGAGAGAGAGAGAGAGAGAGAGAGAGAGAGAGAGAGAGAGAGAGAGAGAGAGAGAGAGAGAGAGAGACTTCAGGCTTGGCGTATCAAATAGAAAAAGAAATTTGTGGATCGTAAAACTAATGCAGATTGAAAATATTAATTAGATGGCAAGGAAATGTGAGGAAAAGAGGTAAAATTGAGGAGGCTGATCAAGAGAGGAGAAAAAACTGAAGGATTAGGAGATAAGTAATGTGGAAATATAAATTGATAACATAATGATAATTGAAAACCCAAAATTATATTTATCGGTGATGAAAATGGGAAATACAAATAATTAGAAGAAAAGAAGATAAAAAAAAAAGAGAAAAAGAAGGTTAGAGTAAGTTCAGAAGTAATCATTGAAGAAGATAAACTTAAAGGCGAACCGCTGGAGAGAAAACAGATGAGAGGAAAAATGGAAAGTGAAGGTAAGAAAATTAGAGAAGGAGTTTATTTTACTTGAAGGAAACGTAGAATTATGTAAAATTTGAGTGAGACATCTTAATGGTATGCAAAGAGTAGGAGGAGGAGGAGGAGGAGGAGGAGGAGGAGGAGGAGGAGGGAATTATATATCAGAAAAAGGAAGATCACAAAGAGAAGAAGAGAAACAGTGATGTGAATAGCGTGTGTGTGTGTGTGTGTGTGTGTGTGTGTGTGTGTGAATCATGTGTGCGTGAGTGTCCGTCTTTAGGGTCATGATTTACGGTCATGTGCGTCAGCGTTTTATGTACGTATTTTTTTGTATACCTTTCACGTATGTACATACACGACCATGTATGTGTGTGTGTGTGTGTGTGTGTGTGTGTGTGTACCTATTTATGTGCGGTGTATACATTATGTGAGGTGTATTTTGTGTACTTTTTTGTGTATGTAATTTTGTATTCAATATGTATTAAATGTACGAGGAGGGAAGCTGTGGCCAGAGAGAGAGAGAGAGAGAGAGAGAGAGAGAGAGAGAGAGAGAGAGAGAGAGATTTAGTGATAAGGAAGAGAAGAATATACTAACAATTTTGGAGGACAGAAGGGAGATGAGACAAACTAAAAGAAGAGAAGGAAGAGGAGGAGGAAGAGGAGGAGGAGGAGAGAGACTGTGGGAGGTAGGGTAACAGATTGAGTGTTAAAAAAAGACAAAATAGCGTTGCGTGTTAGAGAGTAGGAACTGTATGGCCTTGGGAGAGTGGGGAGGGGGAGTAGGGGACAGGGAGAGATGAGAAGAGAGGGAGGGTGGGGGATAGGAATAAGGGGAAAGGGCGGACAGGTGAAAAGGGAGGAGGGAAAAGGATATATGGCTGAGTGAGTGAAGGTTCAAACTATCCGAGGAGAAAAACGGAGAGGGAAAAATAGGTGATAGAAATTATAATGTAGAATATGAATTAGATAAAGGAAGGAAATGCAGAAAATGCTAAAGATGATTAAATTGTTTCTTTTAACAAATGAAGGTGGGAGGGAAGATGAATTTAAATACTCAGGAATGTAAAAGTCGTGAGTAGATTTATGCAGAGCCGGTAAATGTTGGAAATGAATTGAGGAGGAAAGAAATGACCCTAATTACGACGAGATCATCAGCGTGGAAAAAGATGGGCCTTGTAATTAAATGAACGACGAGCAACACATTTTTTCACGCTTTTTTTTTAAGGTGTTTCGTGTTAATAGCCTTTGAAATTATGCCTCTTTTGATCTGAAATATATTTTATCTTTATCCTGGACGAGGCAAGGTGTTGTAATATCTTTTCCATATCACGCAATTCTCTCCTTAGCTAATTAGTATTTTTTCTTATATATATATTTGTTCTATCCTACTTACTATTTTTTTTTCTATCTATACATACGGTGTCATTTTCTGCATTTCAAGAGTTTCCATTTATTTAGCAACATTAATAAGATTTGCTAATCATAAATCTCTTATCTCCCTTTCTCTTTACTTTCCTCTCTCCCTCCAATTCTTATTCATATTTATCTGTCTTGCAATACTTACGTTAAAAAAAAAACAAGTTCTTTTCTACATCTCAAGTTTTAATTTATTTAGCAGCATTAACAAACTTTCCTCATCATATACTTCTTAACTCCTATTCTCTTTAATTTCCTCTTCCCCCTCCATTTCTACCTGCCTCCCCCTCTCATTACCTGGCGAGGAGAATTGCAATCAGGGGCGGCGGAGAGCAGGTGAGGCGTGGGGAGAAAAAAGGGAGGATCGAAAGAAAAGGTGTGAAAGGAATCGAAGTTCATTATCAGAAGGATTGTTGTGTTTTCATCCTGGGAATTGGAATCTGGGAAAGGAAACCCGAGTATGTGTGTGTGTGTGTGTGTGTGTGTGTGTGTGTGTGTGTGTGTGTGCGTGTGTGTGTGTTGTATTATTTGGACAATTTTCAAAGATTCGTTTTAATTTTGTGTTATTTTCTTTATTATTTTTTTTTATGTGTGTGTTTTTGTTACTTTTTTTATTTTGCAGTATATAATTCGTCATTTTGTCAATAACTATCTTAAGTAACTGTGTGTGTGTGTGTGTGTGTGTGTGTGTGTGTGTGTGTGTGGTGCTCATTATAATTAAAGGGAGTTTATTAGACCTGGATAATTAAGGCAATGGTAGAACGAGGTAGTTTATCATGTATGCTAATTGACGTTGGCGACAGCGCTACTTTGTCATACTGCTGCTTGCTGTGAAGTATTCCCAGTACAGTGTTTGGTGCTGAAAAGAAAGGTACCAAACAAAGGTACTGTTTAATCAAAGAAAAAAGGAAAAGATTAATCATACATTCAACTATTTCTTCCTTTTTCTTAATCATCTTTAATCTCTAAAATATTCTATCAAATTCTTATGGTTGGTGCGTTGATAATAACAATATTTCACTTGTAAAAGAAATTAAGACACTAAAAAAAAACTATCGATTGATATATACTTTTTATATCAATATTTTTCTTCTACTTTTAATGATTTAATTCTTTACAAAGTAGCTTATTAGGGTAAAGAAATTAAATGTGTAATAATTAGTTTAAAATCGAAAAAAAAAATGAAATAAGTTTTATATATATATATATATTGAAGCATGTTTCTTCCTCCACGTCTTCAGAAAAGCTTATTTCATCTAAAGTTGAGACAAGTTGGGTCTGGAGAACTTTCCAATAACTTGTTTGCTCCGACAGAAAAGCGAGTATATTTTTTAAACACAGTATATTCATGGAAACTTTACGCACATTTTTTCCCAACACACCTTTTCCTCCTCCCTGTCATGGAAATAATTTTGGTAGGGGAGTCCAAAATGATCCGTCAGTTGAGGGGAAAGAAGAAAAAAACGTGGAAATATCGTTATTCTGTGAGGGTAAGAGGGAGGGAAGGACAATGGGAGGATGGTTAGGGAGAATGGGAAGGTATGAGGGGAGAAGGGGGGGTCGGAGAGGGGGAGGATGGGGAAGGTGTGAGAGGGGGAAGGGGGGATGGGATGCTTTTTAAGGACAGGTTTCATTTACACCTGAATGAGATTACCTGTGGATTTTATTTTACTTTATTGTAGGTTTTTTTCCCTCTGCCTATGATGAGTCTGTCCTCGCCTCCACCCCTGTGTTTGGCTGAAAAAGTGTGGTAATGGGAGAGAGAGAGAGAGAGAGAGAGAGAGAGAGAGAGAGAGAGAGAGAGAGAGAGAGAGAGAGAGAGAGAGAGAGAGAGAGAGAGAGATTGAGATTTTACATTGTGACGTTTCAAGGCTAAATATAATGTTTTTTTTTCCTGATCATAAGGAAAACAAATGAACAATAACAAACAAAGATAATAAATAAAAGAAATAATGACTTTTGTGATGTTATGAAGGAAAAATGTATTTCTTTCCCCCTGATAACAAGGAAAGGACTCGAGCAAGAATAAGACTAGACATGAAAACTTCGCCTGTCAAAACAACGCAGTGGTTATACGCGAAGACACTCCGCTTGTTTAGGAACTTGCTGCTGGAAAAACACTTAGCTGAGGGCGGGAAAAAAAAAGTCGCGTGGAAAGTTTCTCCTTAAAGCAGCTGGGAAAATCTGATCAGGTGTGAAGTTTCGTTGTGGAGTTTATAAATGTGGTAAAAGTATTAGTTAAGTAGAGCCTGGATGTGATGGGGGCATTGAGGCAGGTGTGTGTGTGTGTGTGTGTGTGTGTGTGTGTGTGTGTGTGTGGAGGACGGGGTTGAGTGCAGGTGGCATTAGTGGTAAAGCAGTTTCTGAAACACCTAGCTGGTATATTACGGTACCTGGTGTATGTATGTATGTTTGTATTACTAGAGACGTGTGCGTGGGTAACTTTCGTGTAGGTATAGTCTGAAGGTAACATGATCTAATTGTATGTATGTGTATGTATGTATATATGTATGCGTGTGCGTTTGTATGTATGTATGTTCCTTTATTTTCATATAGGTATATATTTAACTTAAACTGGACTTTGTATTAGTGCCAATACATACGTAGGTAGTTAAACATTACAAGCTTCCACATTTACTACTGCATTGTACATATATAGAAAGGTTAACAAGTGCTAAGTATAGATCAAAGTTCTAGCTACGTATGAATGCTGTACACGGTCATGTATATATATTTAAGCATTTCCCAGGTAGCAGCATAATGTAAACTCAGGCGTAGATTAATTATTCTGTTCAGCGATATTAATTGAAGGCAAGGAAGTGACACGCTAAGTCAGGCCGGGTATTGATATCACATTTTTACCTGTAGCACATGTGTGGGTGTACTGTGTCACGCCCTTCCTCGTGTTTCTCAGCAGCGGTCACTTTGCAGCGCGGGGCTTAACACAGCATCGCGTATCTTTCCAGCTAAAAATACATCTTGGTTTTGTCGTCGTGTTGTCTCCCAAGCGTAACCATGACTAGGTACTGACGAGGTATCATTGTGTGGTGACCTGGGTTTGTGTTGTACCTTGCTTTCTCACCATGTCTATTTTCAAACGCCACGGAAATTATCAACCAGGTTCTCAAGAGTGTTTCTCCTGTTAATAATGTAGAAACGATGTTAATCTGTCACTAGAACCGTAAAAACACCCTTAAAAACCCGTGCAGCTTCGATTACAGCCCTTTGAATGTAGTGGAGGTGCCGCTCAAAAGTGTTTCAGATGTAGGATCCCAAATGTAGGCTCTAAATGGGTGATGGCGGCCATGTTGGGACTCCTGCTGCCTCTCCCGCCATGTTAGTATGTTTCCTCATGTCCCTGCCGTCACATAAGGGGCCTGAGCGAATGTTGTCATGTTGGGGGAGAAGATAGGAAGGTGAAGGGGGAGGAGTACAGGGATTGGAGAGAAGGGAGAGGAGGGAAGAGAAAGCACATTGTGGTAGATGAAAGAGAAAGGGAGAAAATAGAGGGCGTGGACGGGATAGGTGAAGAGAAAATAGGGAAAAGAGAAGGAGTAGCAACAGGAGGAGGAAGGACGGAAGGAAGAATAAAGTGAAATCGCTGGGGAGAAAGGAAATTACCATGCAAGAAGAAAACTGGGATTTGACGTGCCTCGTATACACACACACACACACACACACACACACACTAGTCACCGACACTCTGCGCAGGTTCCTTAGCCAGTTGTAGCGAGTTCTATTCACTTCAGGTGCAGACAAATGCTTTCTAGATCACAGGAACATTGACACCCGCACCTCGCTTATTCTACTTGCCGCTAATCCAGACGCCTCTCAGATCCCTCCCTCTCTCCTCTCTTCTCTTCTCTTCCTTACCTGTACATGCGCCTGGTTGTGAATTGATAAGGGGATGTGTGCTAAGGTTTTTAATGTTTTTTGGGTTTATTGATGGTATGTTGTTTTTTGTTTTTGTTGTTGTTGATTTGTACGTTTTATTTTTTGTTGTCTTGTTCCTTTTCCTTGTCTTCCTATTCTTCTTTCTCTTCTTTTTTTCAATTTTTCTTTGTCTTTTTCTTTTCTTTTTCTTCTTCTTTTTCTTTGTCTTGTTCTTGTTCTTCTTGTTCTTTATTCTTTTTGTTCTTTTTGTTCTTTTCTCTTTTCTTTTTTTTCTTCTTGTGTTCTTGTTCTTGTTCTTGTGTTTATTCTTTTGTTCTTATGTTCTTGTTCTTTTGTCTAGTTGTTCATGTTTTTCTTCTTCTTCTTCTTCTTCTTCTTTTTCTTCTTCTTCTTCTTCTTCTTCTTCTTCTTCTTCTTCTTCTTCTTCTTCTTCTTCCTTTTTCCGCAAGAGTCGTATTTTAAAGTTTATTGTTTATTCTATTTTTAGTCGACTACTCCTCCTCCTCCTCCTCCTCCTCCTCCTCCTCCTCCTCCTCCTCCTCCTCCTCCTCCTCCACATTGTTATTGACTCGTGTTTATAGTTTCATTGTTCTATCCGTCTATTGAAAGTTCTCAGGATTACAATTGATTCTGAATGTAACAATGGCTAAGCCTCGCCGTCTACCTTCACATTTTTACCGCCTGGAACGCCACCATCTTAATACTACCACCACCACCACCACCACCACCACCACCACTACCACCACCACCACCATACACACAAAAAAAGAAAGAAAAAATAGTTTGGTATCCTCTTACGCACAAGAGAGAGAGAGAGAGAGAGAGAGAGAGAGAGAGAGAGAGAGAGAGAGAGAGAGAGAGAGAGAAAGAGAATATTAACATTCGATATCTACTCCTATAATCCAACTCGTGTGTGTGTGTGTGTGTGTGTGTGTGTGTGTGTGTGTGTGTGTGTGTGTGTGTGTGAACGGTGACGCAGTGGTCCGTTCATTAGGTAGACACGGGAAATAAACATGATGGCCTTAAGTGCATCCTCCGTAACAAATGACGATCTAATTGCTCATCAAACGCTATTGCGCACCATTATTCCCTGACACACTTGACAGCTCTATTTTTCCACCCTCTTACTGCGAGTATTAACAATTCTCTATAGTAATGGCTGAGTGGAGAGCGACAGGCGGTGTTCCTGCTGTCACTGGTCTTCCGTTTTCTAACTTGATGAACGGGAAGTGGGAGATAGATAGACAGATAGACAGACCCGTTTTTCCAAGCTTTCCTGCGTGTGGTCTCTGCTCTAACAGGCTCTGGTGGGACTTAATTTCCAAGGGAGACTTCATGGTTTTAGTGATAGTTTGGCAAGGATTATGTAGCATCAGAAGGGAAAATCTGTTGAGGAAATTATTTTTTTTTCAATGGCATTTTCATGGTTATAGTGTTTTTTTCAGATGTTATGTATCATCATAAGGAAAAAAATGTGTTCATGGTTTTAGTTATAGTTTGATTAAGACCGAGTACCAACAAAAAAGGAAAAATTGCAGTGAGAGTTATATATTTTAGTAGTATTTTCATAATTCTAATACTAACTTTACAAAGATTACGTGCATTCAAAAGGAAGAACTTGTAGTGAAAATTAAGGTTTTTTCAATCGTTTTCATGACTCTAATATTAGATACCCTGACAAGAGGTACGTTTCACTAAAAGGATAAAAAAACCTATAACAACTTATCATATCTCTGAAGCTTTTGAAAATAACCCTAGTGAGAACAAAACATTTAGGAACAGACACAGACATACTCATTACCTGACTTACCTGAGCAGTACACCTGGCTATCGAGTCATCACCTCCTAGCCAATGGGTTTAATGAGCAATACCATTCATACTTGTCTTGAGTTACATATGCACTTACATGTACACACGCTGCAGGTAAGGACAAAGGTACGGCCTAATGAGATAATAGTATTTTATTACCCCCAAGTCATTTAGTTTATTGCTATAGGGGAAAAAATTATAATGGTGTTAGCTTGAAAAAGTTTACGGAATGTGAGGTTAGGAGCGTCGCCGGAGGGTACGTACTGTGTTGGTGGCGGTGGTGCGGTGTGGTGGTAATGGTGGTGTAGTATGTATGTCTAATGTGGATGGTCGTAATGTGGCCTTTCGTGGTGGTGTGTGGTGTGTTGTGTGTCTTTATGATGTGGAGTGTGGTGGCATAGTTGTGGTGTTGAATATTCTGTGGTGGTGCTGTGAAATGTGGCGTAGGTGTGGCGTGGCTATGTGCCGTGTGGTCTTGTGTGGTGATACGAGGGAGGGAAGGATGAGGGGAAGATGGAAGAATGTGAGGGAGATGGAGGGATGGGAGGGAGAAGATAGATGGATGTGAGGGGGAGATGGAGGGATGTGTTAGCAAGATGGAGGGATATGAGAGGAAGGAGGGATGTTCAGGTGACTTAGAGTGTGATAACATTGGAGAAAGTTTGGTGAAGTGTGTGTTAAGGGAGTCAGGAAGGAGTGACTAGGGAATTCAGGGAGTATTGGTGGGATTGTTACGGCGTGGGTGTGGGTTTGAAGATAGAGACGACGTGGGGAGGTTTGATGGGAGGGAGAGGCTAAGGGAGGGCCACGGGAGGTGAAGGGGTGTAAGGCGAAGGGAAAGGGAAAGGGAAAGGAAGAGAAAGGCAAGGGAGGGAAGAGAAATAACCACAGGTGCATATTCCTGGTGAAAAATAATCGGTGTTTTATTTTCAGTTTGAGAGTAACACGCGTTCTCTCTCTCTCTCTCTCTCTCTCTCTCTCTCTCTCTCTCTCTCTCTCTCTCTCTCTCTCTCTCTCTCTCTCTCTCTGAATCTGATTTTGAGTTTATTTCATTAGATAATTCAGTTAGTGAATGTTACTAAAGCAACTTCAGGTCCGCTAATGATTTTAATTAACACTATAGGTGTGTATGTGTGTGTGTGTGTGGCCAAGTATATATACACGTGTCCCTTCCGTGCACACACACACACACACACACACACACACACACACACACAGTCAAGATACACACTCTGGGTAGCTGTGTGTGCGTGACTTTCGCTAAACCTTTATTGAGGGAGATGGCTGAGGGGCAAAAATATAATTGTACCAAGAGGGGAGAATTTGGATCTGTCTGGCTTCCCTTCCTCATGTCCACCTCTGCTCCCCTCACTCATGATCACCCTCTCATGCTCCCTCTTCCTCGTTCTCTCCCCTTTCACTTTCTCTCATCTTTTCATGCTCTCCCTCTTCATATTCTCTCACTTTTGCTTCCCATCACCTGGTTTACACTTCTATGTTTTCCTTTTTCTCCACTTTTCCCTTACTTTCGCCTACCTTCGTTCTAATTTTACCCTTGCAGCTGTTCCTGTTTCTAATATTCCCGACAGTTTTTCCCTTCTCCTCGCTTTTATCCTTCCTGTTTCCATGTATCCCTCCTGTTTCATATTTTCACTCATCTCTTCCCTTTTTCCTTTACTATTTCCATTTTTCTTCATCTCCTTCATTCCTTACATTTCCAAGTATCTTCCCTTTTTCTCACATTTCCAGCTCGTCTCTGGTCGCCTTGCATTAACGTCTCCATATTCTTCCTTTCATGTATTCACGCCCATTTTCTCCCTTCAGTCATGTATATTTACCTCTCCCATGCAACCCTCCCACGCCTGTCCTCCTCCTCTCTGCAGAATTTCATTAGCAAGATGAGGAAAAATAAACATCTCACTGTTGCTGTAATGCTTGGTAAGAGGAGCGAGGACGTAAAGAGGAGACTAAGGAGGGAAGTTAAGAAAGTGTTGATAAATGCATTGAGAGGATGAAGGAAAGACGAGTGTTTTAGTAGCGAGAGAGAGAGAGAGAGAGAGAGAGAGAGAGAGAGAGAGAGAGAGAGAGAGAGAGAGAGAGAGAGAGAGAGAGAGCCATGAAAAAATTCTCTTCATTAGCTATGTTCCCTCACACCCTTACTTTAATACTGTCTGGGAGGCCGGACCAAAAAAGACGCACAAAGAAACAAGGGAACCGCGCTGGGGGAGGGAGAAATAGAGAGGAGGATGAGGGTGAGGAGAAAGAACAGGGGTTTAGAATGGAGAAGACAGTGAAGAAAGGAGGCGAGGAGAAAAGCGCTAGGAGGTAGGAAAAGGATAGAAAGAAAGGGAGGAGGGAGGTGTAAGATGGTGGAGAAGGGGAAAGGTGAAGGAAGGGAGAGGATGGTAAAGGAGGAAGAAGGAAACAGGTGCCAGTAGGTATTGAGTGCCGCATGATGCTGAGGATACTGGAAACTAATGTAAGGAGACAAGGACCTTAAAGGAAACTGTAAGGGAATGTGGCAAGGGTAGGTACACTTTATAAAGGTCAATTCACACTTACCTCCATGGCACTATCGCTGGCACTGCTAATCCGAGAACAGTCCACCATTTGGCACTGATCAATGGCGGTATCGGGGACAGTTATAATGGCACCATCAAGCGCTGAGTAAGGGAGATCTCTGGCACTGTATTGGAAGATAGTCGGGTGTTATGGCACTATTATTGATAAACTTGAAGACAAACGCTAGTGGACTGTATCGAATCGAGTCTGCGGGAAATGGTAGTGCGTTTGGAGCAAGCCCTTAGCAAGACACTGTGCTGGAGGGCGGCGCTGCGTGTGGCACAGAGGGGAGGGACTGGATGTGGCACTAAACAGGCCGCGATAGTGCCACATGTTACTCTCAATGGCTCCCGGCACTGTGCAGTTTTTCACCGGCGTAATCTTTACCTCGCCACCATCGCCTGGTGCCGCTAAAATTCTCTCTCTCTCTCTCTCTCTCTCTCTCTCTCTCTCTCTCTCTCTCTCTCTCTCTCTCTCTCTCTCTCTCTCTCTCTCTCTCTCTCTCTCTCTCTCCACATCTCAAAGTTATTGTATTTCGCAAATCGATACATAAATACTCAACACATCGATACTCTCTCTCTCTCTCTCTCTCTCTCTCTATCTCTCTCTCTCTCTCCTCTCTCTCTCTCTCTCTCTCTCTCTCTCTCTCTCTCTCTCTCTCGTAACATAATTGTACAACTATGTAGCATTCCCTGGAGCGCCGCTGAACGCAACACAGTGAAATGGGAACACAACAACACCGGGGATATAAATTATTAATGCCACTTCAGCACTTCCCCCGAAAGAATGTTTATTGGTGTTCCATTTCGGTCTCGATTCCGTGTAATACTTTGTTTTTTGGTTTAAAGGTAACACTGTGTTTCCCCGAGAGCAACATCAGGAACACACCATGACTAGGAACTCTTTAGAAATGCACAATGTTTCTCTTGGTGTTGTTTTGGTTGGTTTTGCGACTTGCTTGCTGGAACTGAAACACTGTGTTGTAATGTAGTCTTTACGTAACTCCACGTGGAATACTTTACATGCAAATTGATACGCGAACTCTTTTTATTTACAATGTATGCTGTGTCTTGTCTCCTTTACACACACACACACACACACACACACACACACACACACACACATACACATACTAAACACCATCGCCAGACATTTTTTTTTTTTGATACAGTGCAACACTCACTCAATTTGCAACACCCCGGCGCATGCAGACACACACGACACGTTAATACAGCGCAGGAACACTTAAGCGCCACACACGTGCATAAAACCGCGGGAGAAATGCGTTTGTGATAAGTTGGCTGTGATGGTGGTGGTGGTGGTGGTGGTGGTGGGTGGTGGCAGTGGTGGTGGTGGTGGTTGGTAAGAGGATCATGTGTGTGTGTGTGTGTGTGTGTGTGTGTGTGTGTGTGTGTGTGTGTGTGTGTGTGTGTTATATGTTTTTCAAGCGTTGATGTAATTATTTTTTTTCCCGTGTTTCTTTATGATTACATTTTTACCTTTCAATTATGGTGTAATTTTCCCCCTTTCTTTTTATTTCCTGCCTGTTGTTATTTATTTTTTTTTCATGCGAGATTTACGCTTTTGTATCCCCCCCCTCACTTTCTTTTTTATTTCTCTTTGTAGTGTAATGCATCTCTGAACGTTCTTTTTTTTTTTTTTTTATAGAGTAACGCATGTTTGAATCTATTTCCTCTTGTGTAATGCATTTTTAAACTTTTTTTCTCTCGTGTAATGCATATTTGAAATATCACAAACTCCCTTTACGTTAGTTAACAGAGGAAACAATGTACGAACGAGCAAAAAAAAAAAAATATATGGTCAGTGAATGGAAAGTACGTTATTATTTAATTTTTCCAGTATGCAGGCACTGATGTGTATACTGGAAAGGGTTGGAAGGGAAAGGAAAGGGTGGAAGGACAGATAGCTACGGGTGGCAGGTAATGTTTTTTTCCCTCTCATGGTGGACAGGATGCTGGATGATTGATGGTGATGGGAGAGCGTGGAGAGGACAGTGGGAAGAGGATGGACCGTCAGATGAGAGTGAGGGTGATAGTGATGATGGTGATGGTGGTAGTGATGAGAATAAGTGTGATAGTGAGGGTGATGGTGATACTGATGAGGGTGGGGGGGTGATAGCGATGAGAATAAGTGATAGTGATGAAGATAAGGGTGACAGGGGTGACATGTGAGGATAGTAATGATGATATGATGGTGATGAAAGATACTGAAGGGGAAATGGTGGTGAGGGTCAGAGGTAAGAGACGGGAATCAGAATAAGGGTTGTGTGAGAGACAGTAGTTGCTGATGAAAGATTACGACCTTGACAAGCAGAGACTAGAAAACTGTGTGGTAAAACGTATTAAGAAAATTTAAGCTGATCAGATTGGAAGTAGGGTTAATCACATTACGCAACACGCCCGCTGAGTAATGTAATTGAAGTGCCCGCGGCGGGAACCACACGGGGGAGTCCAGCAGGGAAAGTATCGGTATTGGATACAAGTCGCTACTGAACATTGACAAATTCTAGGTTAGCAGATTATTATTGGTAAAAAAAAAAAAGAAAAAAAAAAGAAAAAAAAAAACTAAATTACCTTTTTCAGATATTTTACTTTTTTTTTAGGAACAATATTTATTTATTTATTTATTTATTTATTTATTTATTTATTCATTCATCTATTTCTATCTTAGGTCGATTTCCAATACATTAACTACAACATATGACATAGAACATAACTAGTGACTGAAAAAACCTTACGTATTTCAAGTCATTCTCCAACAAAATTAGGATATATGTAAGATATATTTAATCCTTACATTACTTTATCTTCTCAACCTTATATATTAGTCTTGTGTAAGTCCAGATAATTAGTTTTAAAGATTACACTCACAGGAAAATATGTTGTCCAATGCTTACTAAATCTATTGGATGTAGTTTCATTTCGGGTCAGTAAAATTACTTAAGATTACCATAATATAACATCATTGGCAGTCAGAAAATTTAATGATAGTTTTCACAGGTTTACACTTTCGGTCTGGTATAGAATATGTTAAGAAGCAGGAGAGTAAAAGAAAACAAGAGCTTGATGAAGTGGGTGCGTGAATTCTCCTGTAAGTGACGGCCATGCTGATGAGAAAACTGTGAAGCTAACTGGTATTTAGAGCAGTGAAATAATGAAAATAGGCACGCTGCATATTTTTTGGTTGGTCTAGCCATGGAGAAATAATAGAACAGTAAAAGTAAAGTGGTGGAAAGCAGCAACAACACTACAAACAAAACAGGGACAGTGTAAATTTTGTATGCATCGTCCAAAACTGCAAACCAAGAAAACAGGAATCAAAACAAATGTAGGAGTGGAGGAGGAGGAGGAAAGGAAAACGAGGGAGGAAGGAAATATACGTAGGAGGGAGTGACGGAGGCTAAGGAAAACAAGAAGCAAAATATACAGGGATGAGGGGGGTGGGTAAGAAAGCAGGAGGGAAAACATATGAGGGAGGAAAGGAGAGCTGGAGGAAAGAAAAATATTGCCTCCGTTGCGAAGTTGAAATTGCCAAGTGAAGTGCAATGAATCGTAATTTCTCTTCATCTTCCCAGCAAATTGATTTTACCAAGAATTGAATGACTTCCTCCCCTTTCTTTTCCTCCCCCTTTTTTCCCCTTTATTCCCCCACCTGTTTGTTTTTCCTCCCTCTCTTTCTATCCACCTGTCACCTTTCCTCCAGTTTTAGTCCTTTAATTGTTCCGTCCTCCCGTTTTCACCTCTCCTCCTGTCCCTTTTTCCTCCCTTTTTTTCCCTCCACCTGTCACCTTTCCTCCAGTTTCATCTTTTAGCTGTCCCCCCCCTCCTCTCCCCTTCCTTCCCTCCATGTGTCCCTTTATTCTCCCATTTCTTCTCTCCAACTGTTCCCTCCTCTCTTCTCTTCTCTTCCCTCCACGTGTCCCTTTTTTTTCTCCCTTTTCTTCCCTTCCTTTCTTCCAACACGTTCACTTCGTCCCTTCCCATTCTTCTCTTTCTTCTCCTTTCCCTTCTTCCTCTTCTCTCCCTTCTTCTGCCCATTTTTATTGCCCGTTGTTTTAATCTGGCCTTCACTATATCCCGTTTCATTCTCTCTCTCTCTCCTCTCTACTCTCTTCTCTCTTCTTCTCTCTCTCTCTCTCTACTCTCCTCTCTCTCTCTCTCTCTCTCCTCTCTCTCTCTCTCTCTCTCTCTCGCTTTATGACTTTGAGTTGTTCTTATCCACCACCGCCACCACCACCACCACCACCACCACCACCACCCTCGCCACCACCACCATCACCACCACCACCACCACCACCACCACCACCATCTTTCATCGGAAATTGGTCCTGTGTTGGTCCACTTCCTTTAATGGAAAGAAAACAAAGGAATCTGTGCTTGAGAGAGAGAGACAGAGGAGAGGAGACAGAGAGGAGAGAGAGAGAGAGAGAGAGTAGAGAGAGAGAGAGAGAGAGAGAGAGAGAGAGAGAGAGAGAGAGAGAGAATCTGGCTATTGTGACGTGGCTTAATGGGAGTTGGTGAAGAAAGTAAGAGTGCATGAAATGAAAAGAGTTAAAAGAAAAAAAATAGTTATTGTTTGGTATAAAAGAAAACGAAGGTTGAAAAAAAAAAAGAACGAAAGGGAAATTAAAAAGCGGCGTCCAGGTGTGATGAATGTTGTTGTGGTGACTGTATACTTTTTCATTGTTTATTTTTTTCAATTCATTGGTTCGAACACTCATTAATCCATTCAGCGCCAATGAAAATTGTAAAAGGCAAAACAACGTGCGTAATTGAATTGTGTAAAGGCCAATCAGAGAGAGAGAGAGAGAGAGAGAGAGAGAGAGAGAGAGAGGAGAGAGAGAGGAGAGAGAGAGAGAGAGAGAGAGAGAGAGAGATGAGAGAGAGAGATTCGGATCCATATTCTTTACTATTACAATAATCACATCTTCATTATGTACATCAACCGGACTGAAAGAAAAGACTACCATGAAGATAAAGAAGTTACATGAAACTATATCATTTAAAAATAAGTAATAAAATAATGTGTATGTAATATGTATATAATGTTAATACTATATAAAAGAATGTATTTGTAATTATATTTGCGTCAGTATACTAACAGTCTTGTAACGAAAAACAGTGAAATCCTAAATAAAAAAATATCTAAATAAAAAATCTAAAGGAATGAGTTTATCCAAATATAATTCTAAATCATCACTAATATTCCCTTTTCTTCCTCCTTCACCAGATCCCAATAGTGATCGGCGAGTTACTGTGTTGTCAGTGTTACTTTGTGTTGCCTTGTGGCGGCACGTGTGTTGCTCCCCGCGTCCCACCTCTGCCATGAAGGACCTATGACAAGCACCCCGGGTCACTGTGCCAAGAAACAGGTCACTCTGCACGTCAGGTGAGTAAAAATGACCTCTTTTCCTTCCCCTTTCGTGTTTCTTCCCCCAAAACTTCTCCTTTAATTTTGTTTTCTCCTCGCCTTCCGAAATCTCCCGTGTTTTCAGCGTTTGGGTGACCTCGACTTTGTGACCTCTGACCTCTTCTCGTGATCCAAAGATTTCAATGTATGTATATTTAAATCCTATTCTCACTGAAGCCATTTGCAAGCCGGATACGGGTCCGGATGCTGGTATTATAGCTGCACTCTTTTCGGTACAGTCTGCTTTGCTATTTCGCTTTTCTGACGCGTGGCTAAGGTAAGAGAGAGAGAGAGAGAGAGAGAGAGAGAGAGAGAGAGAGAGAGAGAGAGAGAGAGAGAGAGAGAGAGAGAGAGAGAGAGAGAGAGAGAGAGAGAGAAATAGACAGTAGGAGGGAAATAAACAATAAATAGAATAGAAGGAAAGAAAAAAATCAGAATAAAGTTGAGGAAAAGACAAAATACACAGTAAAAAGGAGAAATGAACCTGAAAAAAAGAGGTAAACAAAGACAGCGACGCAATGATGAACTTCCCGTACGAGGAGAGAAGGGACTCGAACCCAGGGATTGTGACTTGATCCCCAGGTAACAACATAGCCAGGTAGACTCACTTTTACCTGGCCTCTTGACCCTATGTAGTGCCGAGGATGGTGATTGGCCCTCTTCACCTGGCCCCCTCTCACTAACTCTCCCTCCCTTTCTTCCTTTTTCTCTCCTCTCTTCCCTTTTTTTCGTTAGCCATCTCCAGATTTACCTCTCCCTGTTTCGTTTTTCTCTTTCACTCATTTTCATTTGGGTGTCTTCATCTTTGTCTCTCTCTCTCCCTTCCTTTCTCCCTTTTTCTCTTCTTTCTCTCCTTTTCCTTAGCCATATCTCCCGGTTTCTGTACTTTTCCTCCTTTCTATCTATCTTTCTCTCTCTCCCTTAACTGTCTCTCTAACTCTCATTTTCTTCTCTTCCTCCCTTTTTCTCCTTTCTCTTGGTCATCTCTACTTCTTCTGTCTTTCTCTTCCTTTGTCTCCTCTTTGGCCCTCCACCTTTCTCTCCGCCTCTCACTTTATCTCTTCCTCCTTTCCTTTTCTTTCCTATTCCTTTAACTGTCTTCACTTGTTCCTGTCTCTGTCTCTTTCTCCCTCTCTTTCTCTCCCTTTCCTTGATCTTCTCCATTTGTTTCCATTTCGTTTTGTCTTTTTTCTTTCTTTTATCTTCTTTTCTCTTGCTCCTCTACACTGTTCCCTCTTCATTTCTCTCTCTTTCCTCCCTCCCTCTCTTTTCATTTGTCTCTGCTCGCTACAACTTTATCCTTTCCTCCTTGTCTTCCTTAATTTATCTTAGTCTCTCTCTCTCTCTCTCTCTCTCTCTCTCTCTCTCTCTCTCTCTCTCCTCTCTCTCTCTCTCTCTCTCTCTCTCCTCTCTCTCTCTCTCTCTCTCTCTCTCTCTCTCTCTCTCTCTCCTTATCTGATTTTCCCTAGTACGCGACAGTCCCTCCGGATCCCATTTTAGCTCCACCCCCTCCCCTCCACTTCCACTCCACCCATCCCCTCTCCTGTCCATTCCACTCTCTCTCTCTTTTTCTCTCTCTCACTCCTCTCCCTCCTTCCCTTAGACCCGTTCTGGTAAATGTGATAGTAACTTCTCTCCCCTTATTCTCCCAACCTACTTCTCCCCTCACCCCTACTTTTTCCAGTCTCTCTCTTTCTCTCTCTCTCTCTCTCTCTCTCTCTCTCTCTCTCTCTCTCTCTCTCTCTCTCTCTCTCTCTCTCTCTGGAGGAAATTATCTGTTTGTGTACTGTTTGTGTACCACTACTACTACTACTTCATCATCATCATCATCATCATCATCATCATCATCATTATCATCATCATCATCATCATCTTGTTCTTGTTCTACTTGTTCTTTTCTTCGTCTTCGTTCATCCTCCACCACCACCACCACCACCACCACCAATGAAACACTAAGTAATGCAGCAACACTCGCCACAGCCACTCACCAACACCGTCATTCCAGCGTGTGTAGGCCTACTTATATTTTTTCCACGGCCGTTTATCTCTTGAGTGGAACAGTGGCCAAATTGAATTAAGTGTGAGACTCGGAAGACCTATGGCAGTGGTGGTGGTGTTTCTCTCTCTCTCTCTCTCTCTCTCTCTCTCTCTCTCTCTCTCTCTCCTGTATGCTTCGCTACAATATATTTCTCTATCCTTAACTCCTACCGTATTCAATGTCATATATTTCCTCCGTCATTGTATCCTTTCTCCGTGCCATTGCATTTCCTTCACTTTCATTCTCCATTTCGCACTCCCTTTCCGTCACTCTCTCACCCATCCGTTCTCTAAACACTCTCCCTCCTCCTTCCGTGCTTTTCCCCTCGCTGCGCACCGTCCTTCCCTCTTCCTCCCTCTCCCTCCTTACACGTTCTTTTCTTCTGTATAGTGTTGACAGTTTGCCTCACTCAAACAGACGGGGGCGGCAGCAGACAGACGGGCGTGCAGGCAGACAGGTGGCGGCCACACGGGGGAGGCAAATGAACTCGAGTCAGTAACGCAATTTGCTGACGTGCTCACGGTAGGCAGGTGTTCTTGGCGCCTTGGGAGAGGGTGCAGCGGTGGATAGGGGGTAGGTGGATAGGTGGAGTGGGTACATAGTGTTTAGTGCGTGTGTGCAAGATGTTTGGATT
Organism: Scylla paramamosain; assembly: GCF_035594125.1. Lineage (NCBI taxonomy): Eukaryota > Metazoa > Arthropoda > Malacostraca > Decapoda > Portunidae > Scylla > Scylla paramamosain. The sequence goes on along the minus strand of NC_087169.1, from coordinate 19,421,732 downwards.
AGTTGAGTGGTGGTAGTGGTAGTAGCGGTAGTGAATAGAGGTGGATAGTTGGATAAGTGGATGCATAGTGTGTTTAGTAGGTGTGTGCAGGTTGTTGGGATTACTGGTGGTGGTGTTGGTGGTAGTGTGGAGTACTTTGTGGTAGTAATAGCGGTTGGCAGACTTAGCAGAACACACACCTTGTAATATTTTCTGGAAGCAGCGACAGCAACAGGTGGTGGCAATAGTAATGGTGGTGGTGATGATACTAGTGGTGTTGGCTGTGGTGGTGGTGGTGGTGGTGGTGGTGGTGCGTAGGTCAACACTTAAATTTCTTGAGGCGCAGCTGTCAGCATTCGTCCTAACACGTCATCTAACCACTAACACTGTGATTCATCCACATTACATCCACTCCCACTCCTCCCTTCCACCTCCATTCGTACTGCGACTTTCTACCTCTCCATCTCAACTCCCCATCCGTCCACTCCACCAACGCTTTCCATCTCTCCCCACTCCCACCCCAACAAGACCGGCCACGTCTCTCCCCATTCACACAAGGCACGTATATAAAGCAGGCGGTGATGAAAGGGCGGGGATGAGGAAGTGAGGCGGTGGCGAGAATTCTGGGGAGGAGGTTAGTGAGGATGAAACATTGCGATGGTGGTGGTGAAGTGAGGTGCAGGTAGTAGTAGTAGTAGTGGTAGTAGTAGTAGTAGAAGCGGTGGTGGTGGTGGTGGTGATTGATGAGAAAGATGTAGTTGTTATATCATCAGTTTTGTGTAGATAAACTTCCCTTACGAGATTATTAATAACTTCCCTTTGTCTAATTAAGTTGAAAAGATGAAGAAGAAAAGGATGGAGGAGGAAGAGAAGGAGAATGAGGAGGAGGAGGAGGAGGAGGACGAGGAGGAGGAGCAGGAGGAGGACAAAAGAAGTAAGAGGAGGACAAAAGGAGTAGAAGGACAAAAAGAAAAAAAAGAGAAAAGGAGAGTGAGAACATAAAAGAAAAACAAACAAACAAGGAACAATGAAAAAAAGAAAAGAACGAAAGGAACAAAAAAACAAAAAAAAACAATAAAAATACATGAACTATTTACTCAACCTATGCAATCCTACATGACACCCTTCACAGTAATTTAACATCACGTAATTTCCTTCCCTTAACCCTTTGTAATCCCATTAGTTAGACGCAATACCGGAAGGAAGGTCGTGGCAGTAAAGGATTAAGGTGTGTAGGATGGAAGTAATCTCGTAATTAACACCATAAGATAATCCCCTTTGGTAGGATTACACCAGTTGATCCTTTCTGAGCCAAGCCATACCTCTGCGGCATCTCAGGGAAAGGTGTGAGTAATCCCCATGGAAATCTTAGCATATCTTGTGAAGGTGTTGTGTGGTATTAGATTCCCTTTGTTTTTAAGCTTCCATTTAACTTGTATCCTTTTCCTTTTTGTTGTTTAGGTTCTTGTTTTTGTTTTTTTTTATTATTTGTGTGTTTCATTTAATTTTGTAAAGGTGCTAGATGGTGTTTAATTCCTTTTGTTTTAAGCTTCTTTTTATTTTTCATTTTCTTCTTCCTTCCTGTTGTCTAAGTTCTTGTTTTCTTCTTCCTTGTTTTCTTCTTCCTCTTTGTGTATTTCATTATTCCGGCTTGTGAGGTTGCTAGGTGATGTAAAAATCTTTTTGTTAAAGTTTCTATTTAGTTTTCATTATTCTTCTCCTTCCTGTTGTTTCCTTTCTTGTTGTATTCAATCTTTGTATGTCTTCTGTTATTCGCTTTCATTTCATTTTTGGATATTTCAGATTTTTGCTTCCTGCTTGATACGAGTCTATCTTCTTTCTCCTCCTCCTCCTCCTCCTCCTCCTCCTCCTCCTCCTCCTCCTCCCCCCCCTCCTCTTCCTCCTCCTTTTTTAGTCCTCTTTCTCCTTTAGTTTTCGTTCCCATAATCTTAATTATCCTAATGACCTTTGCCCCCTTTCTCCTCGTCCTCTTCTCCTTCCTCCTCTTCCTCCTCTTCTTTATTTTCTTCTCACTTTACACATATTTTTCTTTTTCGCTTCATCCTACTTCCCTTCCCTCCTCCTCCTTCTCTTCCTCCACATCCTCCTCCTCCTCCTCCTCCTCCTCCTCCTCCTCCTCCTCCTCCTCCTCCTCCTCCTCCCTCCTCCTCCTTTTCCTTTTTCCTTTTTTTTTTCTTTTTCGTCTCTTAGCCTCGTCTTTCTCTTTTATCTTGTCTTTTATTCTTCCTCACCACTCTCGCAGTCCTCCTCCTCCTCCTCCTCCTCCTCCTCCTCCTCCTCCCTCCTCCTCCTCCCTCCTCCTCCTCCTCCTCGCCTAGCCTGGTTAATTGGAGGGCGCCCCGCTCTGCGCCACATCTCCGCCAACAGGAATTATCTCAGGAAGACAAATTTACTGAAATGCTAATTGTCAGAAGCTGTTTCTCCTTTGGAATCGGGGGCTGCCTCTGTGTTTACGGAGGAGGAGGAGGAGGAGGAGGAGGAGGAGGAGGAGGAGAGGTGGCGTAGGAACAAGCGGAAGAGGACAAAGAGGATAAAGAATGTTGGCAGAGGAGTAAGAGGGAGAAAAGAATGAAGAGAAAAGGCGGAGGAGAAGACATGAGATTGAGTGAATAGCAGTGGTGGTAAGTGTTGCGTGTGTGTGTGTGTGTGTGTGTGTGTGTGTGTGTGTGTGTGGTGAGCAGGGTGGTGTCGAGTGTCTTTGTGGTGAGGACACGTGGCACTGTTGGTACGTACACACACACACACACACACACACACACACACACACACACACGAGCGTTGAAATCATTATCTCAGTACATCATCTCCTTCTTGTTTATATCAGTTTGTATCTCTGTTTTACCAGCGGCCGGTCCCTTTGTTTAGCTGAACGTGTCATTCTTCTCAAGGTTTACGGTCATCCTCTTTAAGGTTTTACGCCTAGACCTGTTGCCCTCTCTGGGGAAGACATTTTTACGAGGCAGAGCATTTTTCCTTTCCTTTCCTCTCCTTCCGAACAATATTTCCCGGGCGGACATTTTTCTCGCCGCGATAATATTCTTCCCTGGGACATTTATTTATCGCGTCCTTGCATTATTATTCCGCCGAGAAATTATCCCCGGAAGACGCGTTTTACGAAGGGCATTAGTATCGGGCGGGCGCTTTTTCAACATGCTCGTGTGTGGGTTGATAAAAGAAAACGGGTTTGTGTATGTGTGTTTTTCTTTTCTCTCTCCCCGCGCCGTTCCTGCCACGATGAAGGATGGAGAATGTCCTTCCCGCGGCAGTTTGATTACTAGTTTTTTTGTTACTTCGCACTGTAAGTTTTTCTGAGGGTGTTTTTCTGAGAGTCTGTTTTTTTTGTTTTTTTATTTTCCACAACATGTTTTTTGAGTAAGGTATTTTTTTATTACCTAACACTCTACTTTATTATTTTTCACATTATATATTCACCGCACACTGCAATTACTATTATTTTAACATATATCAACATCACATTCTACTGTCATAAGCTGCAAGAAGCCACAATTCTTATACGTGGCAATCCCTGTTTGAAACGTATTTACTTATTTCCACCTATCATTACATCTATAAATTTGTTTAGTCTTACTTTTTAACACTATCTGCCGCTTGCTCCCTAGTTTGAGGTAATGTAAGGCCGATTCTTCACTCTACTCCCGCAAGCTTCTGGTGTAGGAAGGGATCTTTGGTGCTGTGCTGTGGAGGTATGCTTGTATATTGTCACTCAGCACTTGTATTAATCTAGCAGGGGATGGAGGGGAGGAGCTAAGCACTGGTCAGGGTGGATGGCTTTAAGAGTGCTTGAAAATTGTGTCTTCTAACCTTTCCGTGTCTTTGTTGATGGGTTGGTTGTGTGTGTGTGTGTGTGTGTGTGTGTGTGTACTGTATTTCTCTGTTACTTGAAATAATGTCAGAGTGAGATGAAGTTGAGGCTTTCTGTACTTTTTTTTTTGTTATGTAAGAGGTTTTTTTTTTTTTTGGCTAAAGGCAACAAAAAACAATAAAAAAAAAAAATCCACTGAAGATTCTGAGTGAAAATTGTGGGTTTGTATTTTTCCATGCCTCTGGTGATGAACTGTGTGTGAGTACGTGTGTCTGTGCCTGCTCCGTACTTCCCTTTTCGTACTTGTTGGATTAAAGTCAGAGGGAGATAAAGTTAAGGTCTTCCGTACTGCTCAGGAAGATGGTCTTAAAGTGTGGGAAATTTGTCTCTCCATGGAGTTAAGCAGCTGGAGTCATGCACGCCTGGCGACGCTACTGAAAGAGGAACGATTCTTTATGCGAGGATTATGAAGTGTTTGAAATTATGTCTTCCTATGAGGCGAAGAAACTCGAGTCTTGTAAGGCATTTGTTGGTAAGCTGGAGTCAAGCAGGCCTGGCAACGTTACTGAAGGAGGGATAATTTAGTCGAAGGTTTTGGAGTGTTTGAAATTATGTCTTCTTTTGAGGTCGTATAACTCTAGTCTTGTAAGGCATTTGTTGGTAAGCTGGAGTCATTCAGGCCTGGCAACATTGCTGAAAGAGGAATATTTTTTTAAGCTATAGCTTTGAAGTATTTAACATTGTCTTCCCATGAGGCTAAATAACTCTGAGTCCTGCAGGTCTGGAAGGATTAGTGGGGGACATGTGTCTCCCTCAGGCACTGTAAGGCGAGGCAGGGAGTGTTAAGCCGTCACAGGGAGCATTAAAGTCTGTTCTGATGCGCCACCCAACTCTGTTTCGCAATTTTCCCCTAGGCATTTAAACTGGTTATTTTTTTGCTCCACCTTTTCGTATTAGGACATTGACACCTGTAGAAGAAAATTAGGTACATTTAAGTATTTTTATTTATTTATTTTTTTATTTTCACCCTCTGTCCCACTGGAGATTAAAGCTATAGAAGTTAAATGTATCTTGGCTCACAGCAGTTTCTCAATGAAGTTGGCGCTGTCTTGTAATCGTAGCCGTCACCATAGGAGTTTCTTCTTGTGCCGCCATAACTTATCAATTTCCAGTAGTGGCCGCAAAACAAACCTCCTTCCTTGTATCGCATATACACCCAATCTAATTTTCTTCCTCTTTTCTTTCGCTTGTTTCTCATCGATAGAATTCACGTTTTTTTTCCTGCAATAACCATATGGTCTTGTCTTTGTAGCACCGTGAGTGAGTTTCCCAGTTTTAAAAAGATTAGATAAATTTATGGATAAGAACAAGGGGAGGATGTAGGTATGTTTTGTATAGGGACTACCGCGTGTAGGCCTTTTGCTATCTTGAAGCTTTCCTTATGCTCTTAAATTACCTTACAAGAGGCGTGAATGAAGACGCACACAATTGCAAGTGACGGCCGGAGGGAGGAGATATCATTGGAAACTTGTACTAATGTGGGTTTGTGTTGCCATAAAGAATCATTACTGTTCACGTCAGCTGGCGTTGATAATCTTTACCTTCCTGCTCTGATATTTATTCTTATACAAGACTGTACGTAGCCGCTCCCTCTGTGTGTGTGTGTGTGTGTGTGTGTGTGTGTGTGTGTGTGTGTGTGTGTGTGTGTGTGTGTACCTGCTACATTATCAGTTTACCTGCTCGAACCGGAAATATTCACGGACGGGGTTAATTATCAGGTGAGTTGTGGCAATGACTTCCGGTTCGTCCTGAGTCATTTCGAGTTGATGTTGTGATTATTATTTCTGATTCGCTATATTTGTCATCACCGTCCAGAGAGAGAGAGAGAGAGAGAGAGAGAGAGAGAGAGAGAGAGGAGAGAGAGAGAGAGAGAGAGAGAGAGAGAGAGACAATGCATACGTTCACGGTAAATCTTTCCTGATAAAAGCTTTCTGCAAGATATTTTCTTTTTTTTTCTAAATTTTCTGTTGGTTTATTTTCTTTTTCTCGACAGATTTATTCCCTGGAAACTTTTCCCTTCAAATTTCTTGCCGGAGTTTTTGTTTTCCTTGGCGTTCTTTCCTGCTGCATTTCTCACTTCGCCCTTTTCTATCCGTCTGGGAAAACTTTTATTGCAAACAAAGTACGGCAAACTAAGGAAAATTTACTGCCGTTTTGGGTCCAAGAGTTTGTTCGTCTCTTCTTCTTAACTTTTGTGTGTGAGCGTCCCATGTGTTTGCCTAATCGTGTGTGGTGTGTGTGTGTGTGTGTGTGTGTGTGTGTGTGTGTGTGTGTGTGTGTGTGTGTGTGTGTGTGTGTGTGTGTGTGTGTGTGTACGCTTCCTTCCGGTAGTGAGTTCTCAAAAAATAAAATAGAATAAAAAAAAAATGCATGACAGTTTAATGGTTGAACGTCCGAAATTGCGCATCTACTTGTGTGAATTTTGCATTTTTTTTTGTATAAAAGGCATATTTTCACCCTTGCCATCTGTCCTTACCTCGAATTTTTGGCTCCTCGCTCCTCCACCTGCTGTCAGGAATCGCCTATCACTTCCCTCCCATTTTCTTCATTCTTGTTCTCCTTGTCCTCCTTGTCCTTCGCTTCGTGTTTTCTCATCGTTTTCTTTTTAGAGTTGTCGTCTTCGTACTTTCCCGTTCTTAATCTCCTCCTCCTCCTCCTCCTCCTCCTCCTCCTCCTCCTCCTGCTCCTCCTACTCGTTGCGTCGTTGCCAGGAGTCGCGTGGCTCTCGGAGGACAGGTAGAGAGCGACAGGTAGATTAAGTGGTAAGGTAAGTACGCGGACAGGTGAGTCCCGCCTCGGGTTACCTGGTTTGCTGGTAGTGGTGGGGTGGTGGTGGTTGGGAGGTGAAGGCGAGGAACGAAAGTTTTAATGCCTGTGTGTGTGTGTGTGTGTGTGTGTGTGTGTGTGTGTGTGTGTGTGTGTGTGTGTGTGTGTGTGTGTGTGTGTGTGTGTGTGTTGATCAGAGCTGCCGCTGTTTGTGTGTTGATTTGTTCTGTTTATTTGTTGCCAACCGGCTCTTTGTATCGCTCGTTCTGCTCCGGGATTTTTCGTGTTGGATTTGCGCTTAGTGCAGACACAACCTTTCGTGTTTATATTTTATGATGTTTCGTAGTTTTCTTCATGATGCATCCAAAGAAACGATGCAAATTGAAACGTGAATAAAATTAATACGATATACTAATACTGAGCTACGAAGCATTTTCAGAAAGTGAATAAAACAGATACAATGTTTTGCTACTAAAGACCTACGAAACATATGGAAAAGTGAGAGAAATTAACTTTGAAAACTGAGAAAAATTTACATGATGTGCAACTGCGAACGGCTTTCATGTTTAATCTTACTTTTGGTTTAATTTCTCATATTTCCCAGGCAATATCATGCATCATCTCATTAGGGACGCTTGTAAAGGTGAATAGCGGCTGCGCAGTTGTAATGAGTAACCGGGGCATCAGATAACCAGCCTGGCCATCTTGAGGTTGCTGTGGTTACCCGGCGCTGCGCAGTACTCAGATGGCGCCGGCCGCTCACTCCCTCCCTCGGGCCGCCGCGATGTAATCTTGTATTAAAACCACACTTCTGATCATCCCTGCATGTAGATTTTTCCACACGCAGTCTAGAAAGTTAATGGGGTAAGTTGATATCATGTTCTCGCTGACTCTAATGCCTCTCCTCCTCCTCCTCCTCCTCCTCCTCCTCCTCCTCATCTTCTTCTCTTCCTTTGCGTTTCCTTTGGCCATAATTGTGGTTTTCCGCTGTCGCATGTAGAAGTTAGTGGTGTAGTTTCGTTAATAGTCTGTCAATTAGTCTTTTTTAAGTGTTATTTTTTGTCTGTCTCTCTTCTCTCGCTGTTCATTTCTCTTCCAAAATAAATCTTCTTCTGCTTGTAGTTTTTTTTCAAGATAGAAGTTAGTAACGCTGATATTCATCTCGTGTAGTGTGTCTGTGTTTCTTTTTCTTTTCTTGTACTGTTTATTGTCTTTCTTGCAATGCTCTTTCATCTCAACCCTCCACCTTTCCCACTTTCTTCATCCATCTCTCTCATCTCCTCCCTACTCTCTACATTTAACCCTCCATTCCAAATCCTTCTCCCCCACAGCCCCGCCTACCTGTCCACTTTCTCACCTTCACTTCCTTTCTACTCGTCTCCTCCCTCCCTCCTTGCTGTTTTATTACCTCCGCCTCTCCCTCCAAACCAAATTGTCCTCCTCCACATCTCTTACTACCTGCTACTTTAACCTGCTACTTTTTCACCTTTCCCACTTCTCCCTTCCACTCACCTGTCTTGCTCGAGTCCTTATGCTCGTCTTTCTCTTCCTTTCCCCTCTCTCCTTTCTCCTTCATTGGTTCCCTCCAGCCCCTCTGTCGTCCTTCATCCTGTCACTTCCTTCGTCCCTCCTTCAGTAAATCCTTCAATCTTACTTAGCTCTTCCCTTTGATCCTTCGTATGTTTTTTTTTATGCCTTTTCCTTCCCGTTTTTCTCTTATTCCTTTTTTATTCACGCAGTTCTTTCTTTCTTTGTTAATCTTTCCCCATTCCTTCCATGTCGTTCATTTTACCGTCATTCTTCTTGTTAGCCTTCCTTTAACTTTCATTCCTCTGTCACTCTTCTTTCCGCATTAATGCTTTCAGTTTGTTGCTCTTCCTTTCACTTCCCATAACTTTCCATCCCATATCACTTCATTCCGCTCCACCCAACTGCACTCCTCCTACGATCCTGTCCTCCCTGCCTTCCCGCCTTCCCTCCTGGACACACTCCGGTCGTGCCCTCGTCCCTGGTCGTGTCCTTAGCACCTTCTTGAGCCTCCCTCGGGCTTCCCCTTCTTTGAGGCACGCGACAGGAGAAAAAAAAAAGAAGTGAAGGACTAGAAGGAGAAGGAGAAAGAGGAGGAGGAGGACAAGAAGGAGGAGAAAGAGGATGAGGAGGACAAGAATTTACGATATATTTCACAGAACTTCACGATATTTCTAGAAAGGTGTTAGGAGAGTAAGGGAATAAAATAGTAGTAGTAGTAGTAGTAGTAGTAGTAGTAGTAGTAGTAAAGCAAGAGGAATAGGGAGCAGTGTAGAATGTTATTGACGTGGAGAGAATAGAAGCGTCAGATTAGATCATTGTGTTTACCTCTGGAGGAGTAGAGAGAGGAGGGGAGCGTGTGTGTGTGTGTGTGTGTGTGTGTGTGTGTGTGGCAGAGGTGCAACATACTGGAGACGGGCGGGGGCGGGGCTGTTGCTGGGGAGAGAGAGAGAAAGAGAGAGAGAGAGAGAGAGAGAGAGAGAGGAGAGAGAGAGAGAGAGAGAGAGAGAGAGAGAGAGAGAGAGAGAGAGAGGGGGGGGGTTGGGGATGTGCTGAGTAGGGAACTGAGTCCTCTAGAGTGTGGAGACGATGAGAGGTGGGCGTGAGAGGTGCCCTGGAAGAGAAGGGGGAGAGGGGAGGGTGAGAAGGGGGAGTGGATGGTGGGCGGGGTGGGGGTGACTAAGGAGGGAGTGGGAGGGCGGGAGAATACGGAGAACACGGAGATGAAAGGAAAGGTATTATATTTTTAACAACTAAGAAAATAATAACAAAAACTAATAACAAAACAAAGACATTAGAAAAACAAGGATCTTCAATAAACGTTGATTTTTCTTCATTTTTATTTATTCATCACAAAGGTCTAAAGGAAAGCTATCTCTCTATCTCTCTCTCTCTCTCTCTACCTCTCTTTCCTCTTCCCTTCATCTTTCCAGCCTCCCAGTAATCCTCCTACCTTTTTCTCTCCCTTTTTCCCCTTTTTCCCCTCCACCTCTGCCTCTCCACTAAATGAGCCTCACCCAGCAGGCCGCCTCAAGCTAGAAAAATGTCCTTGAGCAAACTCGATTAAGAGGTGGAAAATCTTAGGCCAGGTGCGCCGTGGCGGGCCTTTCCCTCACCTCGCCTTGGCCCGCCGTGGGATATGTGGAGGAGGACGGGGGAGGAGAAGGAGGAGGAGGAGGAGGAGGAGGAGATGGAGATAGTGAAGGCGGAGGTGAAGGAGGAGAAGAATAATATGATTTTACTTTTAGCTGTGTATATTCGTGGCTTCCCATTTTGTGTGTGTGTGTGTGTGTGTGTGTGTGTGTGTGTGTGTGTGTGTGTGTGTGTGTGTGTGTGTGTGTGTGTGTACTCGCACAAGATTGAGTTTCGGAAATACAAACATAGACTTTAGGGACAAGAGAGCTCCTCCTCCTCCTCCTCCTCCTCCTCTTCCTCCTCCTCCTCCTCCCTCCTCCTCCTCCTCCTCCTCCTCCTTCTTCAGTAGTACTCTTTAACCCCTTCACCCTCCCAATACCGTTGTCCTGCAAACAAGTTGATTCTGGGAAGCAGAGAGAGAGAGAGAGAGAGAGAGAGAGAGAGAGAGAGAGAGAGAGAGAGAGAGAGAGAGAGAGAGAGAGAGAGAGAGAGAGAGAGAGAGAGAGAGAGAGAGAGAGAGTGCTGCACGTTTTCACTTTATATTAGTTTTTTTTATTTGGGGTTCAGAAATTTGACAATGTTTGTTTGCTGTCTCTCTTTTCAGATGCTTCTCTCTCTCTCTCTCTCTCTCTCTCTCTCTCTCTCTCTCTCTCTCTCATCTCTCTCTCTCTCTCTCTCTCTCTCTCTCTCTCTCATATATCAAATACACTGAATTTCTTGTTATTTTTTTTTTCTTAGCGCTTATTTTCATTTGATTTTCATGAGTGTAAAGAAAGATGTGGTTTGGCTTTTGTGGTTGAGTTTTATGGTGAAAAAAGCGTATACGTCTTTAAAAAAAGCCACAGATTTATAAGAAATGCTCACAAGAATGTAAATAGCGATGATGCGCAAACATAATAACGAAAAATGCCGTAACGATAATATTAATGATGTCAATATATTTTTATAACGAAAGCAATATAAAAATAAGTGTGCGTATTACATTATATAAATTCCATCACGCTGCATGCACGCTGTATCGTTCAACATGTCACGTGATAAACAGCCACACTGGAAACCCATTCATGATATGTGTGTGTTGTTGAATATTCACCAACTCTTACATTATTCAGTTTACCTTCACTTATTAATTAAAGGTAGGTGAGGATTTACCTGGCTAACCTTTGTGTGTGTGTGTGTGTGTGTGTGTGTGACAGCATTTATATATCACTGTTTTCCAAGTCATTAGCTTAGGTGATAGGCAGGTGTTGTCATTGGTCAGCACTGCACGGGCCGGGGAGAGGAGGGCTGTGATTGGCTGGGAGTGTGTGATGTGTGGTGTGTCCCTGCCGGTGATTGGGTGTTGATGTGGCGGGCAGGTGATGGGTGGGTGGGCGTGTGGATGAGTTAATTGAGGGGCAGGTAGGAGATAGGACCTTTGTGGATGTAAAATGGGGATATACGAGTAAATGTGGTGAAAAGGAGAGTAGCCTTTTTCAATTGCGCATAACAGTTGATCGATTAGCAGATTATAGTTTGCTCTCTATAAACAGTCTTGTTGAGAGACGAAAATGTTGGAAAAAAAAAAAAAGCACTTTCTGTAGGCTTAATCACTTTCTGTAGGCACGTCTTCAACAGGGAGTGCCACATGTTGGGATGGGTTCTTGCTTCTTCCTTTGTGTTCTTATGTTCTTAATGTTCTAGATTTATGGCCTTATAAGCCTGGATTCCGAGAAGGCGCCTTAACCATCTCGGCTTTACGTATCTGAAACACTTTCTATTTTTGGGGTTCTTTGTTGTGCAGCGAAATCACGCAACCTGATGGGAATAATAACATGTACATAATTGAATTGCGTGGGAATAAAGCTGGTTGAAGGATTGGCGTGGAAGCGGATTCTATTACGAGTTTTAGTTGATGTTAAGTGTTTCCTCCATCTATTAAGCGATTGTCATTGTATTGTGTTGTGAAAGGAGTTTCCGCTCAATACTGTGTTATTTTGCAGGCTAATGATACACTCGTTCTTCCTGGTGTTGTTTCAGAAATGACTGTTGTTCACTGTTATTCACTGTTATTCACTGTTATTCACTGTTATTCATGCACAGGAAGAATGATATTGCGAAAAATGATACTTTGCAATAATTCTCGGCCTGGATCGTGTGAAGACTTATTTAGTATTTATATTTTATTGTTCATATGATATTACAATTTAGAATTACGCAACTTCTCGGTAACAATTTATTGTATACGTTATCTCATACCTTGCTTATTATACTTTTCTTATTGTATATTAAAAAGACTATTTCTTGTGTATATTTTATTATCGTTCGTATCACATTACACTTCTGAATAACTTAACTTCTTGATTTGAATTTCTTGTATACATCATTTCATATCCTTCCTGATTAAAATGTTTTTTTGTGTATTAAAAACTTGATTCATCTCATTATGCTTACTAACGCCTTGAGACTCCCATATTTTTCCCTCTCCCATATTTCTCCCTTACTGCCATAAATCTCCTTACTCTCGCCCTCCCCTCCCTGTCTCCCTGTCTTATCTCGCTCCTCTACGTTACTTTTCCTTTCCATCTCTTCTTTCTCCCTCTGTTCCACCTCACATCCCTCCCTCAGCCTCGTCATTACACCTCTCCCTTGATGCCTTCCTTCCCTTCCCTCCCTCCCCTCCCTGCCTTCTGTCCTTCCCTCCTTCCCTGCTGTTATTCACCTTCCATCTTAAGGTGTCTATTGTTCCTTTGTTTTGAGTGTTAGTTGTGTTTCCTGTCGCTTGTTGCGTGCGTTACTTATCGCCACCTTTATTTCATCGTGTGTGTGTGTGTGTGTGTGTGTGTGTGTGTGTGTGTGTGTGTGTGTGTGTGTGTGTGTGTGTGTGTGTGTGTTTGGAGGAGTAAGTGTGGGAACAATTTCAAGTTTTCTGGTCATATTTCGTTTTCCTTGGTCGTATTTTCATTCATTCTCCGCTTCATCGCCATTTATTCTTGTTCCCTTGCACGTTCTTCTCACAACACTTTAATGAGGAGGCATGACGCGGCAAGGCGACAACCCCAGCCTGCCTGTAACATTTTCCTGCCTACCTGTCCTGTTACGTGGCCTTGAGGTGTTGTCTTACGCGTCTCCTCTCTCACTCCTGTCTGTCTGGGAGTTGTTTTTGAAAGGCACTGGCATATGATCGCTGGATTAACCTCATATATGTAGTGTTGAGTGTAAAAGGAGTTTTAGAGGAAAATTAGACATTATTTTCTTTATTTTTGTACTGCAGAGTCAATATGGAACTTTAAAAGAAGGTTGAACACATGATTATCTCCTTATATACAGTATCGAGTTAATAAGGAAGTTTAAAAGTGTGGACAAATGGTTATCTTCGTACATGTAGTGCTGAGTCAATAAGGACGTTTAATATTGGACAGATATATGGATGAGGATGATAGGTGGAGATAGGTATGCATGTGTTATAGAGGGACTGCCACGTGTAGGCCTGGTGATTTCTTGCAACTTTCTATGTTTTCTTTAGTTCTTAAGTTCCTACCTTCATTGATACAGAGAAGTACATTCGATTGTCATTACATTGAACTGGTGATGACAGTGTAGCACCTGTTAACTGAACATAAACATACCTTATACTGACAATATTCTCCTCTAAAACTGTTCTCTTAAAGTTAAGCACACAAAAACATGAGAAAATAAGGAAAGCTGCAAGAAGCCAATAGGCCTACACATAGCAGTCCCTGTACCTTCACTTGGCAGTCCATAAACTTGCACTCCATTACGTTCAGCCTGAGGAGAAGCCACAGGAGTCAAAGGGTTAATAAGATTTTCAACCTGAGTACCCAAGCTTGTTTTATGTGGTAGTTGAAATTCGCCCTTTTTTTTTCTGTGTTTGATCTACTCTTTGGCACTGGGCGGTGCAGCAACATGGGTGGGAAGCTTCAACAAATACCGGTTTAAGTTGTCGCCACCAAGGTCACCCAGGCGCCAGACATTGGGTATTACAACAAGCACAATGTGGATAAAAAAGTGATTGGGTAGTTTTGCAGTTCGGTGAGCTGAGTGCCTCCTCACTTAGGACCTGCTCGGGGGGTAAATAGAATCTTGTCTTTCATGCGAATTGACACACACACACACACACACACACACACACACACACACACACACACACACACACACACACACACACACACACACACACACACACACACTAAAAAAAATATATAATTGGCATTTTTCCAAATTTACAAGGCACTAACTACGTCACCCTCCTCAAAATAATGATGACCCATCCACAGTAGTAATTTATATGCAGAACCAGACATTTACGAAAACATTTGAAGACTATTAAAATGAGCACTTGTTAACTCCTACCTGCTCCTCTCACCTGCTCCTTCCACCTGCTCCTCTCACCTGTTCCTTCCACCTGCTCCTTCCACCTGCTCCTCCTATCTGTTCCTCTCTCCTTCATGTAAATATATGTACATACCTTAGTATTCCATGGCGTGAGAATCAAAGAAAACGGGATGCTAGGAAAATTTATTCTTAGCTATGTACTGTAACCTCGCAATTTTCACCTGTGTTACCTGTGTAATTAGGAAGCCTCAGGTGCTCGGTAATTGCACTCCCGGTGTAGAAATTAAGGTAAAAATAGCCTTTATAGTAATAAGGCCTTGAATATTGATTGCAGGTAAAAAAAAAATGCAATCAGAACAGATAACATTTAACTTCGACTAGGTAAATATTAGAAAAAATACGAAAAAAAAAATTATCCGCACTCTCTCTCTCTCTCTCTCTCTCTCTCTCTCTCTCTCTCTCTCTCTCTCTGAACAATGGGGGTCTATCATAGCAGGCAAGATAATTGGGCCTCAGTTGTCTTGGGAAAAGTCAGGAAGGAAGGAAGGAAGGAAGGAAAGAAGGAAGGAAGGAAGGAGGAGCCAGGCGTGTGTGCATGGCGACTGTGACAGGTGTACGAGAAGAGGAGGAGGAGGAGGAGGAGGAGAGGAGAAGGAATGGATGGATGAATGAATGAATGAAGGAAGGAGAGAAAAAGTGGCTAACAGGCTGCGTAAGTAGTAAGGAAAGAGAGAGAGAGAGAGAGAGAGAGAGAGAGAGAGAGAGAGAGAGAGAGAGAGAGAGAGAGAGAGAGAGAGAGAGAGGGAAGAAGGCGTATGTAAAGTCAGGAAATGGGGAGGTAGTGGACGTGGGGAGGCGAGTGGGAGAGGAGGGGAGAGGGAGGGGGGGAGGAGGGATTAGCATGACAGGTGGTTAGGTGAGGAAAGTAAATAAGGAGTTAGTAGAAGGCGGTGCACGAGGGAAGCAAGAACCAACAGGACGTGATAAATGGGATGAGAGAAGAGGGACTGGAAAGGGAAATTCGTACCTGAAATGTGAGGAAAATTATCGTACACCAAAACCGCGCGGGATATAATTAACATCTGAAGGAAAACTGAAATGAAGTAAAGAGATTCAGAACTCCATCCTTGTGAGGGGAGAAGCATAACACGCGGGGCCATTCTACGAAATCAACTTCAAAACATATACAAGAAAACGATGCAGGTAATTACTATACACAAAAAGATGCAAACTAATTAACTTTGCGACGAAAATACAGATCATGAACGAAGTAACACACGAAGAAATATGAAACAAAGCAAGGAAGAATGGAAGAGGATGTGGGAGGATGTGGTGGTGGTGGTGGTGGTTGAGGGAAGGCGGGGAGGGAGGAAGAAAAGGGGGGACACTGGAGGAGGAAGAAAGGGACTGGTGGAGGGGTGGAGAGGGGAGGGGAAGGCGACATA
>NC_087169.1:19398641-19401141 GCF_035594125.1 Scylla paramamosain | reverse complement strand
CACTGAGGTGTCCCGCGGCGCCCCAAGACTTTTGTATCTCTTCACTGGGCCCTCGCCGCCCCTGATGGCCTCATATCTCTGTTTGTGGCCTCATCCGAGTCTTTCTCTACCTCCATGACGGCTTCTTTGTCCTTCTTTGTCCCTCCCTGTACTGCAGTTTTTTGGGTTTTTCCTCCTATCTTCTTAGTTATTCCCTTATTTATCTTATTTTCGTTTTTTTTTCTAGTCTGCTCAGTGTCTCTGTTTTATTTTTTCTATTCATTCGTTTAACTTTTTTTTCCCGTTTTTCTGTCTTTGTGTTTCTTTTTTTTATCTTTCTTGTTTTCAATTAATCCTTGTTTTGTCTGGTAGCCAATTTGTTTATTTTTTTATTTCTTTAGTTCTTTGTGTATATTTTTTTTATTCTTTTTTCCTCTCTTTCTCTCTCTTGCTCCCTGGTTTTATTGGTTTTGTTTGTACCTCTTCCTCTGTTTCCGCTGTTGTCATGCATTTTTTCTTTCTCCTGTTTCTATTCGTTTTGTTTGTAACTGCTTTAGTTTTTGTTACTTTACATTTCATACATTTCTTTTTTATAGTTTCTTTTAACTTTGCTATGTTTTTTTTTGTATCCTTATTGTTTTCTGTCAGTGTACATATTTTACCTTATCTATCTTTTTTATTATTTTTATGCTTATCTCCTTTCTTTCACTTGTTTATCGTAGATTTTTTTTTCTTTTTTCTTTTAATATGTTCGGGTATAGTGTATTTTTTATCATTATTATTATTTTTTTTTTTTCCCCAATATGTCACGCAGTTTTTCTCCCTTTAAATGCTTTCCATACAATAAACATTTACTTCCCTCATTTTATATCCTTCAAAGTGTTCTGGCACGTTGTGTTTTTAGTCATACTCATTTTTCTGCCTATATCATGCAATTATCCTCTATTCAAATTTTTCGGTAATATCAATATACATTTTTCACCGGCAATTTATATCAACATTCACCTGGCGTGGTTTGTTTGGCTGCCATGCATCACCTTTGTGTCCAGGTAGATTAATTACAGTCCTCCCTTTTGTAAATTGGACGTCACAGGTGGCGCGCCGCTCACCTGTGCCTAATTGGTTTTGTTTTCCTTCCCCGTTGGCTGGTGGCGCCGCTCGCTGGAATGCACGATGAGTGATGCAATAAAAAACGGGAATAGAAGAAGAGGAGAGACTTGTGAAATATATTGGCGCAGTTAATGGTGTTTGTTTTCTAGTTCTGTATGGCGGTATGCTTTGTCAACGGGTCAGTCTCTCTCTCTCTCTCTCTCTCTCTCTCTCTCTCTCTCTCTCTCTCTCTCTCTCTCTCTCTCTCTCTCCCCTCTCTCTCTCTCTCTCTCTCTCTCTCTCTGGTTTGTATTAGTATATATTTTTCCCTATGTAATATTGGTATAGTATGTAATTTGCATGCGGTGTACCGGGAGGGGAAATGTTCAATGTTGGAGGTATTACAGAGAGAGAGGAAGAGGGAGAGAGAGAGAGGGAGAGGGAGAGAGGAGAGAGGGAGAGGTTAGTCAGTCTTTGTTGGTTCCTGTTGTTACCAGATTGCAAGTTTAAGCCCAGAAATTCAAACACTACTGTATTGCTGCTGTTGTAATTGTTGCTGATGCTTTTGTTGACTTAAGCTACACTCCTCTTCCTCCTCCTCCTTCTCCTCCTCCAGTGGTGATGATGGTGGTGGAAGTGCTGTCTGTATCTCTGTTTAGTGGTGGTGATCAGTGGTCATGGTGGTGGTGGTGGTGGTGGTGGTGTCGTCAGGAGTAGCGTATCTCATCACCTCTCCTTCCTCTTGCCTGCCTAGTGGTGGTGGTGGTGGTGGTGGTGTCTGGTGTTGGCAGTGGTGGTAATGGAAGACTGTTGTTGTTTCTTGCTCCTTTGTGTGTTTCCTCTTGTGTAACATTAGGGAATTACTATTGCTGCTGCTGCTGCTGCTTGTGGTGGTGGTGGTGGTGGTGGTGGTGGCGGTGGTGGTGATGATGGTGGTGGTGCTACTGCTACTACTACTACTACTACTACTACTACTACTACTACTACTACTACTACTACTTCTACTTCTACTACTACTACTTCTACTTCTACTACTACTACTACTACTTCTACTACTACTACTAATAATAATAATAATAATAATAATCATTTTTGTTGTTTTGTTGTTATTGTTGTTGTTCTTTTTTCTTTTCCTTTCTTCTTCTTTTTCTTTTCTTTTCTTTTCTTTTTCTTTTTTTCTTCTTCCTCATAGGACAAGAAACACCTTCAGTAAAAGAAAAGGTGGAGAAAAAATAGAAAGAGGAGGAGGAAGAGGAGGAGGAGGAGGAGGAGGAGGAGGAGGAGGAGGAGGAGGAGGAGGAGGAAAACAATTAAAAGGAAACAGGGAAAGAGGAAGGAAATGGACCTGTGGGCATGTTACCTACTTGTACGTGTGTGTGTGTGTGTGTGTGTGTGTGTGTGTGTGTGTGTGTGTGTGTGTGTGTGCGTGCAG
>NC_087169.1:19388641-19393641 GCF_035594125.1 Scylla paramamosain | reverse complement strand
TCTCGCAGGACGTGTGGGTGTTAATTAATCCCGCCTACTTACCTGTGGCCTTGAAATAGATGCCGACTAATCACTTCCCGTGACTGACCTTTGCAAAATGTTACTCACCTGGCGGCTAATGTCAGTCTCTCCATCCTGCCTCACTTCACTCACCTGCCACTCTTCCCACACACCTCATCTCTCACTCAGCGTAATTAACTCTCTTCTATTTAACCCGATCTTTTTTTTTCTTTTTTTTTTCACTTTGTTGATATTTCCTACTGTATTATCTCTTTCTATCACATCTCTCTCACCTGCCACTCTTCCCGCACACCTGGTCTCTCACTCACTGTAATTAGCTCTTTTATCAAATCCTGCTTCTTATCTATTTTGTATTTCATTTATTTTACTATTCTTTTCTTTTGTACTGTCTCCTTCTCATCTCTCGCACACATCGTTATTCACTCACTCTGATTAACTCTCTTTATTTTGCTCTGATTCTTATTTTCCTTCTCTTTATCCATATTTTTGTTTCCACTCACATTAGTAATTATCCATCTTATTTTTCTTACATTTGTGTTACTTCTTTCTTTATTGTTTTAGTTCTTTACTTTTTCGCTGCCTCTGATTATCTTATTTCTTATGCACTATATCATTTGGTCGCTTTGCTTCTTGTTTCCTTTGCTTCATCTTTTTTTTTTATTTCCTTGTTCCTATTCGTATTTTTTTTTTGTCAGTTGTATTTCCTTTGCTTCATTTATTTCCTCTGCTATGCCCATTTGTCTCTCGATATCCTTTCATCAAATGATATTTCCCTTTTTGTTTATTTTACTATTTATTGTATTCATTATAGTATCATTAAAGTATCTCGGTCCCCTTTTTCTTGCTACTCTTTTTTTATTCCCTGACTTCCCCTCCTTACTTTTTCTTTATCTTTAATTTTGTGATTTTCTTATTCTTCGTATTCACTCGATTCCCTTTTTTTTCACATTTTCCTAAAAAGAATATTCACTTTGTCTTCCTCTCTCCTCCGTCTCAGTCGTCCAATCCTCCCTCCCTCCCGCCTCCCTCTCTATCTCTTTATTATTTTCCCGTCTCGCTCTCCCTCTCCCACCGGTCTCCCTCCCACCCTTTCCTTCCGAACTCTATTGAGAATAATGTTTTAATTAAAAGTTATTCAATCTTGCGTGGTGGCAGGTTATTTTTGTTGTTATTTTTGTTGTTGTTGTTGTTGTTGTTGTTGTTAATATTGGCTGTACCTTATTTCATTTAGTGTTTGTGTTTTTTTTCTCTGTTTTGTTGCCTCATAAAACTCAGGAAATGGTTGCTCATGTTTATATTTGTACTATTTATGCGTTTGGAATACAAGAGCGTGTATGACCGCTGTGTATATGTACTGTGCGTGTAATATGTGCCGGTCTATATATGTATGTATGTATGTATGTATGTATGTATGTATGTATTCACGTATGTATGCATGTATCCCTTATGACTTACCGAACCATACATATATAACACATCTAAATATATATGTACTCCTACACACACACACACACACACACACACACACACACACACACACACACACACACACACACACACACACACACAGTCATGCAGATTCCACACACGCCCATCCATGTGTGTGTGTGTGTGAATTACGTATGGCAATAGAGTATATTCATTGGTACACACGATGGACTTGTATACATGATTCATACGCGCGCACACACACGCACATGTAATAATACACAGCGCGCGTCTCTTTATGATCCACGAAGGGCAAATTTCTCTAGATTAAATTTCAGGAGAACTCTGTATTTGCACATTTCTCTACTTTCTTTAATGTCAGTCTCTCTCTCTCTCTCTCTCTCTCTCTCTCTCTCTCTCTCTCTCTCTCTCTCTCTCTCTCTCTCTCTCTGGTAGTGTTCTCCCTATTCCCCCCATTAATCAGCTGCGTCTGCCCATTAGTCTCCTCCATCTGGCACTGCGCCACTCCATTAAGTGTCCCACAGGTGCCATCTTCTTCCATTATTACTTTTGGACACCGCCTTTTTCTATTTGTTCTCTTAATTTTCATCTCCTCCATCTATAACTTCTTAATTCTTAGTGCTCTTCTTTTATGACTACGTATCAATTCACCTTGCTTTTTTTTTGTCTAACTTATTTGTTTTATCTTCTTTTTCTTTCTGTAGCTTCTTATTTTTTTTTTCATTAATGTCTAATTACTTAATACTTTACTTACTTTGTCTATAACTTGATATGATGCAGTTTGATATTATTTTTGTTGTTATCACCTCTGCTTTCTACCTCCTTACTCTTGCTGTTCTATACCTGTGCTGTTCTTTCCCTTTTCCACACTGTCTTGCATTACACCCTTGTACTCGTATAATTATAATCCTCCTGTCAGTCCGCTCGCTTTCTCTTTATCCTACCCTTCTTTCTTTACCACTCGTCCTTCGGTTAATTCTACTGGTGTCTCTCTGGCTAAAGCTCTATCCTACTCTTACTTCACTTCCTTTGCCACTTGTATTCCTGTTAACCCTGCCTCCTATGTCTCTCTCGTTCTTGATATATCCTACCCTCCCTTCACTTTTTCCTATTCTTAATGCTGTCAATCCCACTTATGTGTCTCTGGCTCTTGTTCTATGCTACCTTTCCTTCACTCCTTGTACATCCTACTTTCAATCCTACTTAAACTCCTCTGGCTCAAAATCTATCTAAACTATCCTTCACTTTGTCACTCTCACTGTCGGTCCTGCCTCGTGTGTCCCTCGTGCGGTATTCGCCCTCAAGGTATTGGCCCGCCGGCGTGTGTGGCCTTCTGTCTCCACACGGGGCGCCGCAAAGTGAACTGAGGGACTCCAAGGGCGCGACTGATGAGTTGCGGAGACGCCCCTTGGAGGAGGAGGAGGAAGAGGAGAAAGGAGAAAAAGGTCTATATTCTTTTAGGAATGGTAGTGCTTTCAATATGGTGGTGATGTTTGTTTGTTTGTTGTGATGTTGTTGTGGTGGTGATGAAAAGGCTGTGGTGGTGATGATGGTAATGATAATGATTTGTTTAATTTCTTGTTTATTTGTTTATGAATGATACATGTGTGTGTGTGTGTGTGTGTGTGTGTGTGTGCGTGTGTGTGTGTGTGTGTGTGTGTGTGTGTGTGTGTGTGATTAGGAACAGCAGCAAGAATCAACCCAAACTTCGCACAAACACCAATAATGACGATGACGGCGGCGGCGGCTGCGGCGGCCAACCTTATCGTGAAAAATGTCAGAGCTTCATTTTTCATTTCACAAGCTCCCTCATTTAGCAGACCTAGGTTGGGGGGTCTTCCTCCTCCCTCCGCCTCCCTCTTCCTCTCTCTCTCTTCCTTGCCTCCCACTAATGTCACCAGTCTTTTCCTCCTCCTCCTCCTCCTCCTCCTCTTGCAAGCTCATTCCCTCATCCTTTTACCTCCCCTTATCTCTTCACCTTCCTACTCTCCTCCCTCACCCTCTCCCTGGCCCTCCCATCACCCTCCTCCTCCTCCTCCTCCTCCTCCTCCCCCCCCCCAACTTCCCGCCTCCCATGACACGCAATTAAGTCTGGGAATGAAAGTTTTCAGACACTGAAATTGACTACCGTATTTTTTTTCTCTCTCCTCCACTGTAATGATTATTTACTCACGCCCTACTCATGTTCCCTTACTTACCCGTGACTCATTGGGACTCACTCGTACCCGTGGTTAATTGTGTGTTACTCTTGTCTCTCACTCACTTTTCATAGTTTTTTTTATTGTTAGTTTAAATGTCTTTACTCAGTTTTGTCTAAAGGTGAAGGTTTGAATTTAATTTACTCATTTTAAATCATATCTTTATATACTCATTTTTATTCATTGCTCATAGTTCGTAGTTTCATTTATTCCTTTAACGTTGTCGTAGTAGATTCATTGTTCACTCAGCCTGCGTATTTTACTCATCAGATCTGCAATATAATTCTTACTTCACTCATTGATCATTTGTGGTCTTGGTGATAATCTATTCAGCTTTACTCATCTTTGTTTTACGCACCCTCGTCATGTCCTGTTTTACTGAACTAATCACATCCTGTTCTTTGAGTCTTACCTGTCCAGAGGTTAATTCAGGTTAATTCATTCATTTCTTTTTTAATCACCGTATCCTGTCTTTTTTTTTTTTAACTATCAAAGAGTGAGGATGTTTTTATTCACCTCGTCCTGAATGTTGAGTCTTCCCGAACCAGGAAAGATGGGTAATAAGGTTAATTCAAGTTAATTAACTGTCCGTTTTTACTCACCTCACCACATTCTGTTATTTGAATCTTGCTTGTCTAAAAATTATGTTCTTTACTCACCTCATTAATGTTTCTTTAGTCTCCCTTTACCTGGAGCGATGGTGATGAGGTTAGTTCAGATAAATTAACTAATTTTTTACTCCCGTTATCTAATTTGTTAATAGAATCTTATCTATGCAAAGCTGATGGAATTTTTACCGACTTCATTTGTTCCTTAATGTTGTCAGAGTCTCCCTATACAAGAGCAATGAGTAGTAAAGTTAATGAACGTTAATTAAACCATTTCTTTTTACTCATCTTATCCTGTTGAGTCTCTCCCGCCAAAGCTTTATTGCCTTACGTCACGTTTTCCTTAATTTCACGTGAGTCTCCTTACCCAAGAGCGATGGGTAATAAAGTTAATGTTGGTTCATTCATTTAGTTCTTTTTTTTACTCATCCTGTTAATTGTGTCTTGCCCATCCAAGTGTTATTCCCTTACTCACCTCATCTCCCTATCCAAGAGCAGTGGGTAATAAGGTTAATGCAGGTTAATTCAGTGCTAACTCATCTCACGCCTTGCACAAACTCGCTTGGTATCGCTGTAAACTAAATTAGCAGTTTGATTATTAATTATTTATTTAAGCCGAGTTTGGCGCGTGTAATATAATTTAATTCACGTGTGATTTGATCATAAGCCTTCCAGTAAATGATGAATTCTACGTGCTATTTATTTTTTGTGTCGCGCTATCTGT